>NW_008344750.1:2481655-2481937 GCF_000622305.1 Nannospalax galili | reverse complement strand
ATACCCAAAAAGTAAACCACAAAGACACATAAAGTTCAAAAAAAGAAGCAGAACTAAACTTGAAGGCCCGAGAATCACACAAGAGTCAGAAACTACAAAAGAAATTCACATGTCAAAATCACAGAGAAAAAAAAATAACATGAAAAACCAAAATAACATATCCCCACCAAATACCAATAGTGGAGAAACCCCTAGAGAGAATGCAGGACATGGAAATCAAATGAACAATTATAAACATGATAAAAGGATTCAGTGAATTTAAAACACACACACACAAAAAAA
>NW_008344750.1:2471420-2480437 GCF_000622305.1 Nannospalax galili | reverse complement strand
ACTCCTTTATAGTAGGGGGGGTCAATACCACATTGTCTCCATTAGATAGGTAAACAGGACAGGTAAATAACAGAGAGACATCTGAATTTTACAATACCTTACATCAAATGGACCTAACAGACATCTTTTGATTATTCCACCCAAACACCAAAGAATACACTTTCTACTCAGCACCCCATGGAAATTTTTCAAAAATTTACCACATACTAGGCCACAAAACAAACCTCAACATGTACAAAAATATTGAAATAATTCCATGCAGTCTATCAGACCACAATGCAATAAAGCTTACAATCAACACTGGAAGAAGCCCTAATCACCACATGATCACATGGAGATTAAACCATACACTCCTGAATGATGAATGGGTCAAAAGAGAAATTAAGAAAGAAATAAAAGTATTCCTGGAACTAAATGAAAAGGACAATACAACACAACAAAACCTCTGGAACATGCTGAAAGCTGTCCTTAGAGTGAAGTTTATAGCTCTAAGTGCCTACATCAAAAAATCGGAAAGAACACAAATAAATGACTTAACATTGCAACTCAACACATTTGAAAAGCGACAGCAAACAAAACCCAAACTCAGCAGACAAGAAGAAATAACAAAAATCAGGGCAGAAATTAATGAAATCGAAACAAAGAAAACAATACAAAGAATCAACTGTAAGAGGAAGGCCCTCTTGATAAACTGCGCATGCAGGAGGTAGTTTTAAATATGGAAGTAGCCGACCTGAAATCTGCCCAACGATATAGAGACTGACAACAAGGTCATGGCACTAATGAGAAAGTGACAACTGGACTCTGGGGACCAATGGGGATCGAGAACGGGTATATAAGGAAGCCCTTTGTTCACAATAAACAAGCTTGCTAGCAGACCACCTAGTAAGTGTCCCCGAGTCTGTGTCGTTGATTCTGCGCCCGCTCACCCCCTGCCCCCACCGGGAGGACAAAGGGAACATCTACAGCAACATCTGGCGCCCAACGTGGTCGATGGACCACGCATTGATCTTGGTGATCTACACCCTTTTCGTTTTTCTTGTCTGGATCATCATTTTCACAATCTGCTGTGCTGGCTGCACCAATCCGCGAGCCTTCATTGTCTTCCTCGATCCATGCATTTCTCGGCGTCCCCTTCGGCTATTTTTTGGTGAGTGGGCCCCTTAATGTTTTTTTGTCTCTTTGCCTTCGGTTTGGTAACGGGGGCCTTCTTTCTTTTCTGTGTTAGTCCTTTCTCTAGGTAGGGCACACATTTCCTGACCAGGCTCATCCCTGCCTTTCCACATAAGGACTGACCATCCAGGAGAGGGAGCCAGGGGCGCTGCTCCCAATGGGTCGCTCCTCCTCCGGAGACACAGTGTGGGCATACAGCCGAGGCCTAACGAACCTCGGAAGTCCCCCACTAATCATACTGATACTTGGTTCCTAAACATTTCTCTTGCTCTTCGCTCTCCTTTGGTTTCACTTTTATAGTCTCTTTTTTTTCCCCTCTCAAACCGGTAACACATCCACCTGTTAAACGTCCCTAGGGCGGTGGTAGGAGAGATCCCCCTCCGCCTCACGCATGTGGGGTTGGTCGGAAAGTCTCCCTTCCCTGCACGTTTCCTTCAGTCTTAGGATCACTTTTCTTTTGCCTGTCTGTCCCCTCCCCCATCCTATTCACTATGGGCAATTTCCCTTCCCACTTCAAGGAGCCCCAAATCTCGTTGCTTAAATCACTCCTTACATCAAGGAGCATAAGAATTAAACATTCTCACTTAGAGGACTTTTGGACTGAGGCCTCTGTTCTTGCCCCTTGGATTTCTCCTGAAAATATCTGGGACCCAGATATGTGGATGAGGGTCCTCTTCCTTGCCAGAAAACGGGAGGTTCAGGAGGGCAAGTCCCCTCCGGCAGCATTTGTCCCTATCCTCCTGGGCATCTTAAGCTGCATTAAAGCGGGATCCACCGAGGACATTCTAAAATCCTTTAATCAGCACTGCCAGGAACAAAAAATGGTGTCCCTTTCCATTCAAGCGCCACCTGAGATATCTGAGGACCATAAGGCAGAACAGGAATGCATCCCCAGTCCATCCCCCCCAAACCGCCATGTTGCCCAAGCCCCCCCATTTACCTGTGGGCTTCAGGCTGACAAACCCATCCCCCTGCCCATTTATCTGTAGAATGAATTTACAGTGCTTCCTGAGCCCTTTATAGACCGAGGGCCCTCCTCCCCTACACCAAGTACCACTTATCTGCCTCAGGTGACAACTGGCCCACGGGGCACAGTTCCTACCCACCCCACCTCCACCTTTGGGGTCAATTTAAGTCCCACCTCTCACCAGCAGCCTTGGATTCCCACCTCTTTGACTGATCTGGTGCTCATTCGAAAAGCCTGTAATGAGAGTGGTCCGGATTCTCCCTATTTCTAACAGGTGTTAACCCAATGGAGCCAAGCTTTGCTGACACATTATAATTGGTATAACCTTCTCAAAGCCGTGCTCAAGCCTCCTGCCTTTCTCACATGGTGGGCTTCTTATCAAGATCTGGCGGAGGAACAATCCAGGACTAATGCCAAAAATAATATCCCCATTACCCTTGACATGCTAATGGGATATGGTCACTATATCAACCCTATACACCAAGCACTGATTGGAGACAGGAGATACTTTGAACAGGTCTCTGACATGGCCTTTGGAGCTCTTAAATCATGCACCCCAAAGGATCCCGCATCTTATTTCCATAATCTGATGCAACAACAGGGTGAATCCTTTCCAGATTTTCTCTCAGGGGCTACAACTATGGTGGAAAGGCGTGTTCCTTATGGCCCTCACCAGGACATGGTCCTTAAAGAACTCATTTGGGAGGGACTTATTCCCATGACCCGTAACGCCATTGCACCTGTAGGATCAGAGAACATGGATAAGTGGATCCTGGCCACTAGAGATCTGGATTATACTAATGACCTCATCAAGGCCCTGACGGCTTCTATCTCGGCCTTACTTTCGGACCAACAGCCCCCTTGGTCTTCCGATACTGACCTCCCAGACCGTACATGTTGGGGTTGTGGCAAACAAGGTCACCTCTACCATGACTGCTCCAAAAGCAAGCCAAAGACAAAATGCCCAAGATGCAATAAAGGTTTCCACTGGGCCCATGAATGCTGCTCTTCTCCCTCGGCACCTTTAAACTCCCCTTGGGGCATCCCTCAGCCCAGAAAGTAAGAGGGACCTCTAATGTCTTTTGGACCCTTCCCCTCTTCTCACATTCACCCATGATGTCCTTATTTTTAGACGGGACTCTGGTTAAAGGTCTGGTGGACACAGGAGCTGATGTTACTATCATTACAGACAATGAACCCATGAGATGTCCTCATTGGAGGTTTAGACCTGGTCCGGAGATTACTGGTGTGGGAGGCAAACAGAGTTCTCGATTAACAGTCCATCCTGTCCACTGGAAAGACTTGGATGGTGCTAAAGGCATCTTCTGCCCCATTATCACGGAAGTGCCACGTGTCCTGTGGGGTCATGATCTCATAGAAGAAATAGGAGCAATTTTTACAACTGATGATAAAGCCTTTCTCGATAACATTATAGATCATGATTCTTCTGGCCTTTCAGGTCCCCCCGTTGAACCCCTTCACCCCCAATCCTAAGGGCCACTGCCCTCCCAGGCAGACTAGATCCCCCCAACCCTATTCCACTGACTTGGCTGTCTGATGACGCTGTCTGGGTGGACCAGTGGCCTATTGTAGAACCCAAACTTTGAGCCTTAAAAACCCTAGTCCAGGAACAGCTTGACCTCGATCATATTGAGCCCTCTACCAGTAAGCATAATACCCCCATCTTTGTCATTTCAAAAAAATCTGGCAAGTTCCAGTTGTTACAAGACCTGCGAGCTATCAATGCTCAAATGGAAAAGATGGGCTCCCCACAAGCAGGTCTCCCCCATCCGGCTGCCATCCTACATTGCTACTTTATCATTGCTCTGGATATTCGAGATTGCTTCTTTCAGATCCCCTTAGCTAAACAGGATGGAGCACATTTAGCTTTCACAGTGTGGGAACCAAACCTTCAAAGAATATCCAAGAGATATCAATGGAAAGTCCTCCCCCAGGGCATGAAGAACAGTCCAATGCTATGCCAATTGTATGTTGATAAGGCGCTCGCTCATGTCCCCAAGGAGGTCCTGCTAATCTATTACATGGACAATATCCTCCTGGCACATTCATCTCCCTCTGTCCTCTATAGTGCCTTTAATAACCTCTTAAAGGATCTAAAGGCACTCAACCTTAATATAGCTTCAGACAAAATACAAATAGTTCCACCTTTTGCCTTCCTGGGATTTCACATTAGTGTCTCCATTAAGCCCATTACCCCTAAAATAAAGGTTAAAGACTCTTATTCCTTAACTGGTTTGCAAGAATTATGCGGCTCCCTAAACTGGCTTAAGCAATTCCTTCCCCTTTCCGATCAAACATGGAGAGTTTTATTTTCCCACCTCAAGGGCCATATCTCATCCTCAGCAAAAATTGTCCTGCCATCAGAGGCAAAATCCCTTAGATGAAATTAACTTGTTACTCCTCTCTGCTTCACTTGCCCATCATGACCCAACTCAACCACTCCTAGCTCTCGTCTATGGACACCAACCGACATTCTGGGCTGCCTATGGCAAAAGGGCCCTCTGCTCTGGATACACCTAGCCCACTCTGAGCTTCATAGAGTTACTTCTAAGTTTGACATCACCTTCACATTGGGGCTAAAGGCCTGTCACATGACAAGACGCATCCTCAGCAAGGAACCAGATAAGATAGTTCTCCCATTTTCCTTGAGATGATCTCAGTCTCTTTGGGCTGATTCCCTTTCATTCCAATTAATGATGTCAGGATTCATGGGCACACTGGATAATCATTTTCCCAATGACAGGCGTCTTACTGTTCTTGCTACAGTGGAAATCAGTATCAGACCTTACTCACAGCCAACCTCCCAACCCATCCCAAATGTGGCATCAGCATTCACAAACTCCAACAAGTCCACATTTGAATTTATTGTTCAACAGTCAGGACAAAAAGACCTGTGCTATACTTGTGCCAATCCTGGATCGGTGCAGTTAGGTGAACTCCTAGCTATACCTAAAGTGCTAGAACCCTGCATAGAAGAACCAATTAACATTTTTTCTGATAGCCAGTATGCTGTGCAAATCTGCTGTGTCTTATCCTTCGCTAGGATAAAAGGAAACAGAGACCCCATTTCAGTAGCCATGCAGATGCTACAAGACCTCTTACAAAACCGACAAAGTCCCTGGTTTATCACACATATCAGATCCCACTCCAGTCTTCCAGGGGTCCTAGTGCAAGGAAATAGAACAGTTGATAAGGTAATTATGCAAGTAGACCTTCCACTCTTAGAACAAGCGAGAGCCCTACATCAACAATTTCATCTTGCCCCTGGCAACTTACATTGCTTGCTTCCAGAACTGTCGATATCCCAATGCAAGCATCTTTGCAGATCTTGTACTGCCTGTGCACCCCTGGCCCCCCTAGGCCCTCTTAATAGATATGGAGTTAATCCTCGGGGTCTGATACTAAATTCACTTTGGCAGATGGATGTTACTCATATCCCTTCCTTTGGTAACCTCAAGTATGTTCATGTAATTGTAGATACCTGTTCTTCATTCACATATGCATTGGCAATGACAGGTGATAGCAATGGTAATTCCGAAGTCCATCTTAATTCTTGTTAGTTCTATTAATGTAATTTGATGGTAATGAGAAGTATTACTCTCCGGTATCCATACAAGGGAAGGGAGTCGCATAATCACTCCACGCTGACACCAATATGGTCTCCAACAGGAGCTCAGGAGGCAAGTGACATTAGAGCAGTCTAAGCTAGCATCAGATGAATTAGTAATAACAAAGAAGAAGGGAGTATGGAGACAGACTGGTGTCCTTTTGAATTTAATGTGTGAGGCTGTTGTAACGGCCAGATCAGACCAATTGCCAGTGGCAGTAAAGGTCCCATTGGAAAGGTGGGCAGACTTTAGAAAGAGGAAAGGACGGTAATCAAGGCAGGCATTGGGTCCACACAGGGGCCAGTCCTCGAATATAGGAACATGGTGGTTAAACATCGAATATCTGGCAAATAGATAGTTGCCCCTGTGAGGCAGTCCCCAGAGGCTCGAATTAGTGAGGCGATGGACAAATGAAGAGGCCAAGCAACATTGCCAGAGTGGATGGTCATTTAGGACATTATCTTCCTTGAGGGGGTGCAGAGTGGGGAAAAATCTGGGCAGCCAGTAATAGGGCGGGTGCTATTGGTGATGCTCTGAGGGACCGTGGCATAGAAATCAAGGAAGGTTTCTGAAAACTTTCCACCTCCTCTCTCCTCAGTAACTGAGTTGTCGAAGCCTTGCTGTGTGTGTGGGGGGCAGCAGTCCCCAAGACCCTCTGGTCTTGTCACCTTCAGCACCAAAGTTGGTTAAATTTTTTTCTGACTAAACTTATACATGGGCCAATAGTGGCATTGAGATCAAAGCAGAGAGCATTGGTGAGGTTCCAATTTCCCAAGGTTAGAGTTACCATTGAGGAAATTGTCATGTGGGGCAGATGTAAAGAGGTATTAGGTGAAAAAACGGCTGGGAAAATAGGGGAAGTAATATTGACCATCATGAAAATTGGTGGGAGGGGAACCAGGGCCCAGAGGTCCGAGTTACCTTTGACGTGCTATAATGATGCAAGAAGCAGTAGACAAATAGTCCTGTACGAGCACGTCTGTTGCTGGTCTTATGTCCCTCGAAGGAACCCATATTGGGGAGGTCTTACTCTGTGGAAAAACACATGCATAGCCTTGCCCTCGAGTCAACATGGGGACGGGAGATTGCCAAGTGTTGGTAAGTGGATCCCTCCATCTCACTAAAGGGAGGGGCATACTTCTTGGTAAGCTGGACTGAGCCCCTGATCATCAAATGGTAAGAAATTGATTATAAATAGTGATTCTGTAAGAGGGAGACGAGGATCACATTTGGACTCCAAGTTGGCCAATTTAATAAGTATGTCCTTGAGAGTCCTGTTGGCTCTATCAACAATGGCCTGTCCTTGTGGATTGTAGGGGATTCCAAAGGAATGCTGGATCTTTAAGCCAGACAGGAAAGATTGGAACTGTTGGGAGGAATAAGCTGGACCATTATCAGTTTTTAGGGCCCATGGTACTCCCATAACCAGCATCGCTGATTTCATAGCCGTAATGGAATGCGAGGACTTCTCACCTGAGCCAAAATATCATTAGCCTTAACTATACCCAAATCACTCCCATGAAACTAGAAACCACCTTCTTTCAACAGGCTTGGAATAACATTAAAGGACTCCTAAACCCTTCCTGGGTAGTTACTTGGATATTTTTGGGAGGAATTGCTATTATATTATTACTTTTTCTTAAGTGTCTGTTTCAGCAAATCCGCAAACAAAGATTGGTCTTCATGACAACTCTCCAGATCCTCATGGCCCTACAGCAGCCAGACAAAGGTCCACCCACACAAGTGGTGCACACATGGCTTTCTTATTTAGATAAGGCCACCTCCTAAAAAACTAGCCTACCACCCAGGCATACCACATGTCCACACACCATGAGCAAAGCTGTTGATCAATGATGGGTAAGATTCTCCCATGGTAGGCCAACCTAAGACAGGACGGGCATGAGGCTAGATGCATGCTCCAATGACAGGTAAGGCCTACATGTGCAGAGAACAACCTAAGACAGACGCAGCTGCTAGGGTGTCAGACATATGAGAGGACAGTTAGCTGCTGCCTGTCCAAAGGATGCCTATTTTAAAACAAAAAGGGTGAATTGTAGGAGGAAGGCCCACCTGATAAACGCATGCGTGAGATAGTTCCTGGTTTTAAACATGGAAGTAGCCAACATGAAATCTGCCTGACGACATAGAGACTGACAACAAGGTCATGGCACCAATGAAAAAGTGACAACTGGACTCTGGGGACCAATGGGGACCAGGGAACAGGTATATAAGGAAGCCCTTTGTTCACAATAAACAAGCTTGCTAGCAGACCGCCTAGTTAGTGTCCCAGAGTCTATGTCCACTCACCCACTGCCCCCATGGGGAGGACAAAGGGAACATCTACAGCAACAATCAACGAATCCAAGAGCTGGTTCTTTGAAAAGATAAACAAGATTGACAGACCACTAGCCCAGTTAACCAAAAGAAAGAAAGAGCACCTCCAAATCAACAAAATCAGAGATGAAAGGGGAAACATCACAACAGATACCAGAAAGATACAGAACATTATAAGGGAATACTTTAAAAACCTATATGCTACTAAATTTGAAAATCTAAAAGCAATGGCTGGATATCTAAAATCATGGGAACATCAAAGTTAAACCAAGAGATCAACAGTTTAAATAGACACAAAACCTACGAGGAAATTGAAACAGTAATATAAAGCCTCCCAACTAAAAAAAAGCCCAGGCACAGATGGATTTACAGCAGAATTCTACCAGACATTTAAAGAAGACCTTTTTTTTTTTAATTTATTCAAAAAGATAGAAATGGAGGGAGAACTTCCAAACTCCTTCTATGAAGCCAGCATCACTCTGATACCAAAGCCAGGTAAAGATACAACCAAAAAAGAAAACTATAGACCCATATCCTGAATGAACATAGATGCAAAAATTCTCAACAAGATACTTGCAAACTGCATACAAACACACATCAAAAAGATCATCCACCATGAACAAGTCGGCTTTATCCCAGACATGCAGGGATGGTTCAATATATGCAAGTCAATAAACATCATTAATCATATAAATGGGCTAAAAGACAAGAACCACATGGTCATCTCCATAGATGCAGAGAAGTCCTTTGACAAAATTGAACATGAATTTATGTCCAAAGTCCTAGAGGAAATTGGACTGGAGGGAACATACCTCAACATAATTACAGCCATATATAACAAACCCACAGCCAACATCATTCTAAATGGAGAAAAACTGGAAGCATTCCCATTGAAATCAGGAACCAGACAAGGC
>NW_008344750.1:2470499-2471409 GCF_000622305.1 Nannospalax galili | reverse complement strand
AATCAGGAACCAGACAAGGCTGCCCACTATCTCCACTTCTCTTTAACATAGTACTTGAAACTCTTGCAAGAGCAATAAGACAAGAAAAGGAAATTAAAGGAGTAATAATTGGAAAAGAAGAGATCAACTTATCCCTTTTTGCAGATGATATGATGTTATATCTAAGAGACACCAAAAATTCTGCCAAAAACTCCTAGAAATTATTAACATGTTGAGTAAACGGAGGTAGGGGCCTGGAGGTGGCAGAGGGCAGTTCTGATGTACACAGGCTCAGGCTGTCACCAGTGGTGACCTGGTCACTTGAGGGGTCAGGTTTAGTAGCCAAATGGCCACAGCTCCAGTATATATATATATATATATATATATCAGAATAAACCTGACCAAAGACATTAACGACCTCTACAATGAAAATTTTAAATCTTTAAAGAAAGATATCGAAGAAGACATCAGAAGATGGAAGGACCTCCCATGCTCATGGATTGGAAGAATTAATATTGTGAAAATGACCATCCTACAAAAAGCATTTATAGATTCAATGCAATGCCAATCAAAATCCCCATGACATTCTTCACAGAATTGGAAAAAAACATCCTAAGATTCATATGGAAGCACAAAAGACCTTGAATAGGCAAAGCAACCATGAGCACTAAGAGCAATGCTGTGGGGATTACTATACCAGATTTTAAGTTGTATTATAGAGCTATAGTCATAAAGTGCTATACATAAAGCTATAGTCATACAGTACCATGTTGTTTACATGGTACTGGCACAAAAATAGACCCATAGATCAATGGAACAAAATTGAAGACTCAAATATGAGTAAATGCAATTTCAGCCACCTGATATTTGACAAAGGGGCCAAGAATATTCACTGGAGGAAAGACAGCATGTTCAGCAAATGCAGCTGACA
>NW_008344750.1:2469446-2470185 GCF_000622305.1 Nannospalax galili | reverse complement strand
TAGAAATTATTAACACATTCAGAATATATATCCAGAATATATAATGAACTCAAAAAACAGAGAATCAAGACAGGAAGTTACCCAATTAAAAGATGGACTAAGCAGCTGAACAGAGAATTCTCAAAAGAAGAAGAAAACATGGCTAAGACCATCTTAAAAGATGTTCAACATGACTAATAATTAGGGAAATGCAAATTAAAACCACTTTAAGATTTCACCTTACCCCAGTCAGACTGGCTAAGATCAAGAAAACAAATGATACCAAATGTTGGAGGGGATTTGGGGAAAGGGGAACACTCATCCACTGGTGGTGGGGCTGCAAACTGGTTCAGCCCCTATGGAAAGCAGTGTGGAGAACTCTTAAAACACTACAAATGAACCTACCATTTGACCCAGTTATACCACTCCTTGGCATATACCCAAAGAACTCATCCTATTGCAGAGACACTTGTACATCCATGTTTGTTGCTGCTCCTTTCACAATAGCTAAGAGATGGAAGCCACCTAAGTGTCCCTCAATTAACGTGTGGATAATGAAAATATGGTTCATTTATATGATGGAGTTTTACTCAGCAGTAAAGAAAGATGAAATCATGAAATTTGCAGGTAAATGGATGGAACTAGAAACTGTTATAATAAGTGAAGTAACACAGACTCAGAAAAAAATTGGCATATGTTCTCCCTCATATGTGCATCCTAGAACCAAACCCTGATAAGTGAGTACGTATCCAGACTTAAT
>NW_008344750.1:2468269-2468595 GCF_000622305.1 Nannospalax galili | reverse complement strand
GGTCGACTAGTTCCAGGGGACTATGAGCATCTCTCAAAATGTCCTCTAATTATGGTGGGTCACCCATCCTCTTGATCAAGGAGGCCGAGGAGACTGCACAAGATGGACTTGAACCACTGTCCAGTCTACAAAGAGGAGAGTCAACACTGTGGAATAATTTCCTCCCTGCTTCCAAGCAAAGCCAACCATGGTCAAGCAGGACCTTTGACTTATCTTCACATAGGCAGAACTGGTCAAAGAAAGCATACAGGGGCTCCTCCCAAGCCCATGTGACCCCTGAGGAACAGATCCTCAAACGACCTTAAGAGTAAAAATAAATTGGTTTA
>NW_008344750.1:2467567-2467694 GCF_000622305.1 Nannospalax galili | reverse complement strand
ATGACTTTATAGACATACACAGGTGCCAAGGATCCAAGTGCAATGAATTATTACTAATAATAATCAGATACATACAGATTAGAGATGCATGCGCCAACAGGTCAGTGTTAGTAGCAAAAACAATGAG
>NW_008344750.1:2462883-2466897 GCF_000622305.1 Nannospalax galili | reverse complement strand
AAATGCCTGTGGAGGTCAGAAGAGGCTGTCAGATCCCCTGGAACTGGAGTTACAGACAGTTGTTAGCTGCCATGTGGGTCTTGGGATTCCACTCAGATCCTTCTGCAAGAACAACCAGTGTTCTTTTTTTTAAATTAATATATTTCATTTATTATTTTTATTTTATATGTATGAGTGTATTGCCTGCACGTATGTGAGTGCACCTGTGTCGTGCAATGCTGAGGAGCTCAGAAGAGGGCCTCGGATTCCCCTGGAACTGGAGTTAAGGATGGTTCATAGTTGCCATGTGGATGTTGGGAATCAAACCCGGGTCCTCTATAAGAGCAGTCAGTGCTCTTAACCGCTGAGCCATCTCTGCAGCCCCAAGGTACATAAATTCTAAAGAAAGAAAACATGAAACCTTTTGACAACTCCAGCTCCAGGGGATCCCACACCATCTTCTGACTTCCATGGGCATTGTACTGCATGTATGCAAGCGCACCCATGTCGTACAATAAAAATAATAAATACAATATTTTAAAACAAAATATATAAAACACATAAATATACAGAATCCACTGTTCTTCTCTATACTAGCAAGAATTTTTTATAAGTTGAAAGAAAAGTAACAGTTATAGAAATACCAACAGGACATATCTAGGGATTAATTATACAAAATATGCATAAGGCCTACACAATGAAAACTACAAAACATTGTTGAGAGAAATTAAAAATGACATAAGTACTTTGGGAGGTACTCCGTGTTCATGGATTAAAAGACTCAGGATTGCTAAGATGTTAAATCTCCCCAATTGATCTGGAGATTCAGTGCAAGCCCAATCAAAATCCCAGCAGATAATTTTGCAGAGACTGACAAGTTGATTCTAAAATTGGCATGTAAAAACAAAGCCAGAGCAATCTGAGAAAAGAATGAAACAAGAGAAACTAAACTACAAGTTTTCACGACTTACCGTAAAACCATGTTAATCAAGATTTTAAAAAAAAAGCATAAAGATAAACATAGATTAATGGATAAAGGTCCAAAATGACACACATGCAGGGCCAATTAGTTTTCTACAAAGGTGCCAATATAAGTCAGCAGGAGAAAGGGAAGCCTTTAAGCAAGTGGTGCTAGAAAATAGGATATTCATGTGCAGAAGACACACTTCCACCCTCACCTTGGATATTAGATAAAAATTAATTCAATGTGACTGTGCTGGATAGCTTTATTGACACACTGGGTTCGGGAAGCCCACCTTGGGCTCCTTTAGGGATGAACCACATGTGACCCTGGAGATGTAAGCTAAATAAACCCTTTCCTCCCCAAGATGGTATTGGTCAGAGAGTTTTGTCACAGCAATTGAAGGCAAACTAGAACGACAACCAAAATGTGACTGCTAGAAGTGTTAAAGATGTTTGGAAGGAGAAACAGATTTTCTAATCTTGAATTAGGCAAAATCTTCTTAGGAGATAAAAACAATATTAAATATTAATAAAATATTAGTTTGACTTCCTCAAACTTAGAAATAGTTTTTCAAAAAACATTGTCCAAGAAATGAAAACACAAGTCACAGACTGGGAAGCAATTACTGTCAAGAGCAGGACCTGGTGACTCATACCTGTAATCCCAGCATTAGAGAGGCTGAGGCAAGAGGATTGTTGGGAGTTTGTGGCCAGCCAGGGCTACACATGGTGAGTTCCAGAACAGCCTGGGCTATAGAGTGATACTATATCTCAGAAACCAAACAAAAAATTATAAAACATATTTAAGATAAAGTACTTGTATTTAGAACATGTAAAGAGCTCACACAGCAAAGTGTCACTAGTGGTGCATGCCTATAATCCCAACACTACAGGGACAAATGCAGGAGAACTGCCGCAAGTGCAAGGTTCCAAGCCAGCCAGGTTATATAGCAAGGCCCTGTTTCAAAAAAACCAGCTCTATATAAAGAGAGCTCTTATAATTCTGTAATAAGATAAACAATACAAATAAAAAAATAGATAAAATTTGAACATATAATTCACCAAATAAAATATAAGAATGGCAATTAAGCATAGGAAAAGATGCTCAGGAGGCCAGCAAGATGGCCCAGCAGGTAAAGGTATTTGCTGTGTAAGCCTGCCAACCTGAGTTTGATCCCTGGAACCCACATGGTTGAAGAAGAGAACCAACTCCCACAGATAGTCCTCTGACCTCCACATGCATACTGTGATACACACACGAATAAATGCAATTAAAAATTCTTAGCATTATTAATCACTAGGCAGATACCAATTAGCCACTACATACCTAGTAAATGGCTAAAGTTAGAAAAGACTGACAATACAAAAGTGGTGGTGAAGATGTAAATCTCATAAGTTGCTGGTTAAAACACAAAACTGGAAAGCTGCTTGGAAAAACATTAGCCAATCTCTTATAAGCATACTTTTCTATAAGATACAATAATCCTTTTAGGTGTTTATCCAAAAGAAAGGCAATATAGCCACACAAAGACTTAAATATGAATGCTCATAGAAGCTTAATTCATAGTAGGCTCAAACTGGAAATAACCTACACGAAGTGTGGTACCTCCATACAATGGAATACTACTCAGCAATAAAAGGAACAAAGTATTGATATGTGTAACAACACAGATGAATCTCAAAAACAACAAACAAAACACCCCACTGTGTTACACTAAAGAAAAAAGGCAGACATTAGTTCACACCATATAACTCCACTTATATGATATTCTGGAAAAGGCAAAACTATAGTGGCAGAAAACAAGTCAGTGGCTGCCAGGGACTGGTGGTGGGGAGAGAAGACCTCTCCATAAAGAAACATGATGGAATTTTTCAGCGTGTTAGAAATTTTCTGCATCTTGATGTAGTTGTGGTTCCATGATTGTATGCATTGTCAAACCTCACGGGCCCAGGAATCTAATATGAGTATATTTTATTGTACCTAAATCATATCTCAATAGGCCTGACGTGTGTGTGTGTGTGTGTGTTCAGGTACATGCAGGTCAAGACTAAATGAAAAGGAAAAAGTGATCTGAGCAGCAGCATTCATCTCTCTCTCTTTTTTTAAATAAATATTTTATTATTTTTATTTTATGCATATGAATATTTTGTCTGTGTGTACATTGCTGCACCTGTGTCATGCAATACTCATAGAGGCCAGAGGAAGACACTGAATCCCCTGGAACTGGAATGAATGAACAATTGTTACTCCCATGTAAGTGCTAGCAGCTGAACACTGTTCTTATGCAAGAGAAGTTGGTGCTCTTAACTGCTGAGCCATCTCTCCAGGCCCTGTTGCTTGACTGTGGATACAATGTGACCAGCTGTCTCACAGTCCTACCACCATAACTTCTCCACCATGATGGACTATACCCTCAAACTATAACCATGAGTCAAAGTAAAACCTTCCTTCCATAAGTTGCTTTTGTAGGTATTTTTTCACAGCAATAAGTAACTAATACTATAGCCATCACAGTACCAGTCATGGCATCAATGCTCATAGGTAACAATTACTTAATAACACCTTTATAACACAAGAGTAAACTGGGTGTGGTGACACATGTCTTTAATCCCAGCACTTAGGAGGCAGAGGCAGGTGGATCTGTGTGAGATTGAGGCCAGCCTCGTCTACATAGTGAGTTCCAGAACAGTCCTCAACAACAACAACAAAACAAAACAAAACAAAACAAAACAAAACAAAAAATCTGGGGGGCTGGAGAGATGGCTCAGTGGTTAAGAGCACTGGCTGCTCCTGCAGAGGACCTAGGTTTGGTTCCCAGCCCCCACACAGTGACTAACAACCATCCATAACTCCAGATCCAGGGGAATCTGACACCCTCTTCTGACAACGAAGGGCATTGCATGACATGGGTGCACTTGCATACACGCAGGCAATACACTCATACACATAAAATAAAAATAATAAAATATTTTAAAAAATTATTTAATAACCATATACAGAGGAGGCATCAAGGAAGACGGAGGAGGACACACGGGGAGGGATGAACAGGAACAAAGTACAATGGCATTCAT
>NW_008344750.1:2461506-2461867 GCF_000622305.1 Nannospalax galili | reverse complement strand
GACAGGTGACCCACCACAATTACAGGACATTTTGGGAGATGCTCATAGTCCCCTGGAACTAGTTGACCTAGGAGGGCAAGGAGAAAAAACTGTCCTTTATGTCCCTCTGACCAAATTATTATAGGCCTCAAAGTATGTCTGTTAAACATCCAAGAAGGTTAGTTCCACCAGTCTGGTACTTTTAATTACTGTGTGTCATGTAGATAAATCTTAGGCAAAGACCAGTTCTTCTCACATAAACCTTACCTAGACGTGTATTTCTTGATCTGCTATGTATAATTTGTCAGTAGGTTGTAGGAGAAATAGGGTTCTCTCTGGTTTTTAAAACTAGCTAGGCATTGTTTATCTCTCGAATTGTCTA
>NW_008344750.1:2458351-2459569 GCF_000622305.1 Nannospalax galili | reverse complement strand
CGTGAGCATGGGAGGTCCTTCCATCTTCTGATGTCTTCCTCAATCTCTTTCTTTAAAGATTTAAAATTTTCATTGTGGAGCTCTTTAATGTCTTTGGTTAGGTTTATTCCGAGATATATTATTTTTTTGCAGCTATTGTGAAGGGGAGTATTACCATGTGCTCTTTCTTTGATTGCTTGTTATTGGTATATAGAAAGGCTATAGACTTTTGTAGGTTACTTTTGTAACCTGCCACTTTACTGAATGTGTTAATAATTTCTAGGAGTTTTTGGTGGAATTTTTGGCATCCCTTAGATATAATATTATATCAACTGCAAAAAGGGATAATTTGATCTCTTCTTTTCCAGTTATTACTCCTTTAATTTCCTTCTCTTGTCTTATTGCTCTTCCAAGAGTTTTAAACACTATGTTAAAGAGAAGTGGGGATAGTGGACAGCCTTGTCTGGTTCCTGATTTCAATGGGAATGCTTCTAGTTTTTCTCCATTTAGAATGATGTTGGCCATGGGTTTTTATAAATGGCTTTAATTATGTTGAGGTATGTTCCCTCCAGTCCAATTCCCTCTAGGACTTTGAGCATAAATGTATGCTGAATCTTGTCAAAAGCCTTCTTTGCATCTATTGAGATGACCATATGATTCTTGTCTTTGAGTCCATTTATATGATTTATGATGTTTATTGACTTACGTGAATTGAACCGTCCCTGCATGTCTGGGATAAAGCCAACTTGATCATGGTGGATGATGTTTTTGATGTGTGTCTGTATGCGGTTTGCAAGCATCTTGTTGAGAATTTTTGCATCTATGTTCATTAAGGATATGGGTCTATAGTTTTCTTTTTTGGTTGTATCTTTACCTGGCTTTGGTATTAGAGTGATGCTGGCTTCATAGAAGGAATTTGGAAGTTTTCCCTCCATTTCTATTTTTTTGAATAAATTAAGTAGTATTGGATGCAGATCTTCTTTAAATGTCTGATAGAATTTTGCTGTAAATCCATCTGGTCCTGGGCTTTTTTTAGTCAGGGACGGTTTTGTATTACTGTTTCAATGTCTGTATGTTTTATGGGTCTGTTTTTAGTGGTTAATCTCTTCTCCGTTTACTTTTGGTAGTTCCCATGCTTTTAAATACCTGTCCATTTCTTTAAGGTTTTCAAATTTAGTAGCATATAGGTTTTTAAAGTATTCCCTTGTAATGTTCTGGATAGTTTTGGTGCCTGTTGTG
>NW_008344750.1:2428328-2457795 GCF_000622305.1 Nannospalax galili | reverse complement strand
CATGGGGTGCTGAGTAGAAAGTATGTCCTTTGGTGCTTGGGTGGAATACTCAGTAGATGTCTGTTAAGTCCATTTGATATATGGTATTGTTTAATTCAGATGTCTCTCTGCTAACTCTTTGCCCTGTTGGCCTATCTAATGGAGACAGTGGGGTATTGAAATCACATACTATTAATGAGTTGGGGTTAATCTGGGTCCTAAAGTCCTGTAGTATTGTTTTGATGAAGTTGGGTGCATCAGAGTTTGGTGAATATATGTTTATGACTGTAATATCTCCTTGATTCATTGTTCCTTTGATCAAAACGAAGTGGCCCTCTTTGTCTCTTCTGATTAGTTTTATTTTAAAATCTATTTTGTCAGATATTAAGAATTGCTAGGACTGCTTTTTTCTTAGTGCCTTTTGCTTGCTATATTTTTTTCCATCCTTTCACTTTGAGATAGTGTCTGTCCTTGAAAGTGAGATGAGTTTCTTGTAGACAACAAAAAGATGGGTTTTGTTTCTTAATCCATTTATATAGTCTGTGTCTTTTGACTGGAGAATTCAGTCTGTTAATATTTAAAGGTATTAATGAAAGATGAGTATTGAATCCTGTCATTTTTATTTCTGTTTACATTCTTGATATAGCTGTACTTTTCCACAGTTATACCTTCATTGGATTTCTTTCCACAACCCCTTGGGTATAGTCATTCCTTTCTTCAGCTCTTCGTATTGCTTCCAGAACTCTCTGAGGGGCTGGTTTTGTGGACATGAATTCCTTCAGCCTATTTATGTCATGGAATATTTTTCATTCTCCTTCGACTATAATAGACATTTTGGCTGGGTATTGTAATCTGGGTTGGCATCTGTGGTCATTTAAAACTGGGAATACTGAGGGAATCTGACGCCCTATTCTGACAACCGAGGGCATTGCATGACATGGGTGCACTTGCATACATGCAGGCAATATACTCTTACACATAAAATAAAAATAATAAACAAAATATTTTTTAAAAACACAAGATGGGGAGATGGTTTAGCAGCTAAAAGTGCTTGTTGGTTTTGCAGAGGATCTGAGTTCAGTTCCCAGCACATATACTGGGTGGCTCACAACCACCTGTAACTCCAGCTCTAGGTAATCCAGTGCCCTCTTCTGGACTTCACAGGCAACTGCACTCATATGCACATACCCTACATAACACACGCGCATACACATAATCTAAAAAAAAATAAGTATATATCAATTTTAGGAAAAAAAAACAAGAGTACTAATACTGGCAATCTGAATACATCAAAGGGAAACCATAGGGTTAGGATATTGTTCAGTGTGTCGCGCACTTGTCTAGCATACACAAGGCCCTGAGTTTGATCCTTAGAACCATGTAAAACCAGGCATAGTGGTAGTACATGCCTATAATTCTAGCTCAGGAATAAGGCAGGACAATCAGAAGTTCAAGGTAATCCTCAACTATGTATGGCTTTGAAGCTAGCATGGGCTAGAGAAAAGATGGAGGGGGTTGTAAAGAACTTATTGTAGGTAAAAGGCGAAATCTCTTGATACAGAAAAAAAAAAAACAAAAAAACCCTGCTCCTAAAGGGAAGTTGCTAAAACCTATGGTAAGAGAAAGTCTTGTATTTGAAATTGTGAAGAAGGAAAAAGAAATTTATGCTAGTTTTGCTGTTGCAACTCAGAGTGCCAAAGGAATAAGTGCATGTGTGAAGTCCTTAGTTAAGATGGAGGACAGTGGATTATAGGGTTTAGCACCACTGGCATCCGCTGGTGGACTTGGAATATACCCCCTCTAGGTAAAGGGGGGAAACTTCAGTAGAATGTGTTGAATAAGAGAAACTGGAAGCAACAAGAAAGAAAAGAATACAGCCCATATGTGTGAGTCCTGACACTTAAGATTTAGAAAGCTGGAAAGGTCTATGCCCTGGTTGTAGCCAGGGTATGAATCTATTTACCTCAGAATCATTGAACTTTTCTACAACTTAGAAAATGACCGGCCTTCTGCTGGAACAAACTTATGATGCAAATATTGAGACACACATGGATTGATTACTGCAATGGATGTGGCATACTGGCTTGCTTAACATAACTGGTTTGGACCATAAATGCTCCCCAGGATGCGGTAATTTGCTGGTAGGACTCAGAAAGAGCTGCTATGCTCACAGTTAAGATTTATTATGATGAAGGGATAGAGATTAGAATCAGCAAAGGGAAAAGGTACACAGTGAAAAGTCCAGAAGAAACCAGGCACTAGCTTCTAGCTGTCCCCTGCTGGTCCCACAGATGGTGCTTATTCCCTTAGCAATGAGTGCAGTGTCACTAAGTAGGGAAGCTCACTTGAGCCTCAGAGTCCAGGATTTTTATTGGAAGTCAGTCACACAGGCAGCCAGCCAGCTTGCCTCTGTATAAATGACCACAGTCACACAGAAGTCAAACTGGGCCAGGCATGGTGGTGCACACTTTTGATTTCAGCACCTGGGAGGCAGAGACAGATAGGTCTCTTGAGCATTTGAGGTCAGCTTCATCTACATAGTGAGTTCCAGGTCAACAGTGAGAGCCTATTTTAAAAAATATATTATTTATTATTTTTATTTTATGTGTATGAGTGTATTGCCTGCACGTCTGTGGTGCACCATGTCATGCAATGCCACAGAGGTCAGAAGAGGGCCTGATTCCCCTGGAACTGGAGTTGAAGATGGCTCATAGCTGCCATGTGGGTACTGGGAATTGAACCGGATCCTCTGTAAGAGCAGTCAGTGCTCTTAACTGCTGAGCCACCTCTTCAGCCCCATTAAAAAAAAAAAAGTGTGCCCAAGGTCTCAGGCACATAAAAACAAGCGCTCACTGTAAGTCTCATTGTTAGCATAATGCCTATGATCAAACTCATAATGTAGCCCAAGGCTTAAGGCATATAAAAATACTTTGAATGCACAGAGTTTGAGTAGCTCAAACCTGCTGATTAACTCCTTACTCATAGACTATCAGGTTTTTTAAGTCTGGGTACATGGATAAAAATATATTCATGTGTATGACCCAACACTTCCCTAAAGCATATCTCATATATACACAAATATATGCATATCATATATGTATATATATATGTATGTTGGGGCGGAGAGAGAATGAGCGAGAGAGAGAGAGAGAGAGAGAGAGAGAGAGAGAGAGAGAGAATATGAGATCATGTAGTCCAGGCTGGTCTCCAACTTACTATGTAACTTTGGCTGGCCTTGAGCTCCGGATCCTTCTGCCTGTCTTCCACGTGGTGGAATTACAAGCACATAATATCATGTCTAGTTTATATCTCATGTAAGTATTTTTTCCTAGGTAGAAATTTCACAGCTTTCATCTTATTGTCAGTATCCCATCATTCAAAAATGTTAAGAATTCAGAGTAAGAACAGTAAAATGGTGGAATAGAGGGCCACAGACTTCCATCCTCTAGAGATACTGGCTTAATTACAATATACAGTTCAAAAAAGCTTTAACAAGAGCTGGGTATGTTGGCGCATGCCTTTAATTCCAGCACTTGAGAGGCAGAGGCAGGTGGATCTCTGTGAGTTCGAGGCCAGCCTGGTCTACCGAAAGAGTCCCAGGCCAGATGGGGCTACAGGGGGACATTGTCTCAAAATAGACCAACAAAACTCCAGAAACCCACTGAAAGTCACCATGCCCAGGCAAGTGCAAAGCCAAGAACAACTGCACAGAGATAGGCAAGAACTCATTGCTTTCAGACGATTGTCCTACAAGCTGGAGCAACTCAGTGTGGCCAGGAAAGTGTCAAGCTCTTAGTTTCTTCTTTAGAAAGAAAAGAGTGGAACAAAGTCCAGATTTTCTAGCTTCCTGAGAGTCTTCTCAGAGATTGATTCCTGACTTGTCTGATCCTAAATGTCTTTGGGTAACTGGCATAACACCCAGAAGACCCCCAAGATGACTCCGGAAGTTGCAATGCTACATGTAGACACCAGAGGGAGGAAGAAATTCTGATCTGGAAAACCACAATAGGAAAATGGGGCATAATCTCAGAGAGATGCCACCCAAGAAAGGTTGAGAAGCCCAGAGCTAGAGCTGGGCTGACTGGTGGAAGTCTGTAAAGACTGGGCAAGGCATTGTTCCTTGAAATATCCACATCCCAGCAAAACAAAATGACATTAGCATATAAAAAAAATAGGGAAAGATGACCCCTCAAACCAAAATAAATCTGCAGAAACAGACCTAAAGAAATAGATCTGGGCTGGAGAGATGACTTAGCAGTTAAGAGCACTGGCTGCTCTTGTAGAAGACCCAGGTTTGAATTCCAGCAACCATATGGAGGCTAACAACCATCCATAACTCTAGTTTCAGGGGGTCCAGCACTCTCTTCTGACCTCTGGGCATTGTACAACATGGGTGTACTAATACACATTCAGGCATAACACTCATACATAATAAATAAATAAATTTTTAAAATTTAAATGAAAAAACAGAGCTATAGACCTGATAACTCAAGAGAATGATCTCAAATGGGTTCAGTGAGTTACAGGAGGACAGAGATGATTAAAGGAAACAGGGACAACAAAACATGAACAGAATCAGAATATTACAAAAAGAGAGAAACAATAAAAAAGAAACAGGAATTCTGGAGCTGAAGATAGAATAACTGAGGTGACTCAACAGCAGGTTTCACGACAGGAAAAAGACCAATAAACTCAAAACAAGTCATCTGAAATGACTGTCAGAGACATGCATTACTTTTTACTACTGTCACCAAAACACCTGACAAAAATAACTTAAGTGAGGAAAGATTTATTTTGGTTCATGGCTTCAGAGGGCTTAGTTTACCAGGGAGGGGAAGGCATGATGGAACAAAGCAGTTTACATCATTGTGTCAGGATGCAAGGAAAAGGGAATCCTGCACTTGACCAGCTTTTTCCTTTTCCTGTTCTAGTCCATCTGGGTTCCCAGCTCATGGGAGGGTACCATCTACATTTAGGGTGAGTCTTTCCTCCTCAGTTAATCTTCTTTAGAAATCCCCTCACATGCATACCCATGAAGTGTGTCTCACTATCTCTAAAGCGCCTTGTTTTTTTGGAGACTCACTGTCTCACTATGTAGCTCTGGCTTGTCTAGTACTTGCTATGTAGACCAGGCTGGTCTTGAACTTGTGGTAATCCTCCTACCTCTGTCATCCTAGTGCTGAGATTATAGGCGTGTATCACCATACCTGGCTTTTCCTAGGTGATTCTAAATCCAGTTAAAAGACAATGATTAACCAACTACAGCCTATGGGAATTGCAGAACACAACCAACTAGAACAATAGATACACTTTGGAAACTCTAGAAGAAAGGGGTGGATAGCTTATATGAATAATGACCCATGCTATAACTTTCCACATCCAAGGAAGAAAATGGACATAAAAAAACAAAACTCCAAAGATTCCAAGTAGGATGAACCCAAATAGGTCCATGTAAGACTTACCATAATAAAACTATCAAAAGCTGGGCTGCCAAGATGCTCTGCAGGAAAAGGCACTTAGTGCCAAGCCTGATGAGTTGGAGGATCCCTGGGACCCACATGGAGGAAGCAGAGAACTGATTCCTTCAAGGTGTTCTCTGACCTCCACACATATGCTGTAGCATGTTCCCCACACCCTCAAAAAAAATGGAAAAAAAGCCAACCAAAAGTCAAAGACAAAGAGAGAATACTGAAAACAAGAGAAAATAAATTCATTAGATTTAAGGAAGGTCCCATAAAAGTATCAGTGGATGTCTCAGTAAGAAGCCTTACAGACCAGAAGAGTAGATGATGTGAAGATTTTATGAAAATAAAAGCCTTTCAGACTGAGGATACAGCTCAGGGGTAAAGTTCTTGCCTATCATGTGTGAAGCCCTCAGTGGTTCAATACTCAGTGCAGAGGAAAAAGCAAACAAACTTCAGGATTCAAATGATTCTTTCAAGGAAGTAAAGATGCTGGGCAGGTGGCACATACCTTTAATCCCAGTAGAGGCAGGTGGAGCTCTGTGAGGTTGAGGCCAGCCTGGTCTACATAGGAGTTCCAGGCCAATTGGGGCTACAGTGAGACCTTGTCTCAAAACAAACAAATACCTACAAAATAATAATAATGATAATAATAATAATGACGACAAAATGGTCAATAGAAATAGGACATTTCCTATGTTTTTTTTCCACATATCAACACTGTTATGTATAATTTGAATACATCCCTGTTAATCACTTGGATAATATTTAGGATTCTTCCAACAATCACACACCTATCATTCGACATCTACTTACTGAGTATGTCTCATGCCCTGGCACTCTTCAACAAAAAAAGGGTGGCATTCATAAGGTGTTAGAGAGGACAGGTGTACTTGGATTCTCCCAATGCCTCTTTTTACACTGTATAACTCTGTGCTGGGTACTGATGTGACTAAAGTTAACATATTACCTGCTGCATTCAAAATTTATTTTAAAATATGGCTCTTGGGGTTAGAGAGATGGCTCAGCAGTTAAGAGCACTGCCTGTCCTTGCAGAGACCTGGGTTCAGTTCCCAATACTCACATGGTGGCTGTCTATAACTCCAGTTCTAGGGGGCCCAACAGCCTCTTCTGGCCTCCATAGGCACTGCATGCACGTGGTGCCCTTAACATACATGCAGGCAAAACACTCATACATATAAAATAAAAATAAAAACAATTCATTAAGTATGGATTCTTGGGCTGAGAAGATAGCTCAGTTAGTAAGGTGCTTGTCACACAAGCACCTGAGTTTGACCCACAGAATCCACATAAAAAATCCTGGCATGTGGTGCACACCTGTAATGCCAATGTTGAGGAAGAAGAGACAGGAGGATCCTTGGGTTTGCAGCCTAATCAGTGAGTCCAAGGCTAATGAGAAACCTGTCTCAAAAATTAAACAAAAAAACCCAAACAAGGTGATGTCTTCTGGGAAATGATACCTGAGGTTGACCTCTGGTCTCTGAACACACATGCACACATGTGTACTCACATTGTCCTAGTTTGTTTCTCCATTGCTGTGACAAAACACTTTGACCAATATCAACTTGAGGAGGAAAGGGTTTATTTAGCTTATATATTCTGGGTCATAGTTCATTCGTGGTCACAGTTCATCTGGGAGCCCAAGGTAGGAACTCAGGGCAGGAACCTGGAGGCAGGAGCTGGACCACAGGCCATGGAGGAATGCTTCTTACTGGCTTGCTCCCCTGGCCCCTGCTCAGCCTGCTTTCTTATGCAATACAGGCCCACCTGCCCAGGGGTGGCACTACCCACAGTGGGCTGGACCCTCTCACATTACTCAACAATCAAGAAGATGCCCCACAGACATGGCCACAGGGCAGTCCAATGAAGGCAATTCCCCAGTTGAGGCTCCCTCAACCCAGGTCAAGTTGACACTAAAGCTATCCAGTACAATTGATCCCTTGTCAACCTGGCACACAAACACATCACTATTAAACCATAACCTTTCCAATTCTTGTCCAAGATATGATTTTAAAATTAATATCACAACATAAGACAATACAACCTTAAAAACCCCACAGTCCTTAAAAAATCCAAACACCTAAAAGTCCATAGTCTCTTTTAAAAGTCTCAACTGTGGGTGGGCTTCTGTAAAATCCAAAACAAGTAATGTCTTATTTCAAAAGGAAGAATCAGGCACACCTAAGCAAAACCACAGTCCAGTAAAGTAGCTCAAGGCTGGACATCTGGGATTCACTCATAATCTTCTGGACTCCAAAGGGTCCTGGAAGCTCCACTTCTCTGACTCTGCCGTCCACAGCACAGACAGCTTGTCTCGCAGACCCAGGCCAGTTCCATTCCACACCTGTTGCTGTCCTTGGTAGTCGTCCCATGGTCCTGGCATCTCCAAAAAGCTGGGGTCTCCACTGAAACTGAGGCTACACCTTTACCAATGGCCTTTTCTTGCCTCTTAGGGTGCAAAGCCTCAGATTCTCTCGATCCCTTCAATCCTGGGGTCTTCACTGCATCTGAAGCTGCACTTTCACCTATGGCCTTTCCTGGCCTCTGCATGCCATGCCTCAGCTGCTCTCTGTGACCCCTTCACACTTTCAATGCCAGAACCATGCAGGAGACTCTTACACATTACCAAGTCCTGCTTTCAGCTAGAGATAGAGGTGTGGGTCCCCTTTGTGTGCTGACCCTGAGGAAATACCTCCCAGAAGACTTCACCACAATGATGCTGGTCTCTTGTTACAGCTGATTTTTCAGCCCCAGCTAACCAGCATCAGTTGTCCCAGTAAAGCAAAGGTTTATACTTCAGGTTCTGGTCTCTTCTTAATCACAGCTGATTCTTTAGTCCCAGCCAAACAGAACCCACAGATTCTCAATTCAAAATATAACATGAACAGCCCTAATAGTCTCCGTTTCCCTTTGAAGATTCACAAGACAGGCCTCCATTGTCTACAACTCTTTCAGCAGAACTGTTCAAAGCTCCACAGCAACAAACTCTGGCACTCAATGGTTTTTCCAGCCCAAAGTTCCAACCACTTCCACAATCCTCCACAAAACAACTGGGTCAGGTCTGTCACAACAATACCCTACTCTCTGGTACCAAGTTCTGTCCTAGTTTGTTTCTCCATTGCTGTGACAAAACACTCTACCCAATATCAACTTGGGGAGAAAAGGGTTTATTTAGCTTACATATCCTGGGTCACAGTTCATCTGGGAGCCCAAGGTAGGAACTCAGGGCAGGAACCTGGAGGCAGGAGCTGGAGCAGAGGCCATGGAGGAACACTGCTTACTGGCTTGCTCCCCTGGCCCCTGCTCAGCCCGCTTTCTTATGCCACACAGGCCCATCTGTCCAGGGGTGGCACCACCCACAGTGGGCTGGGCCCTCCCTCATCACTCAACAATCAAGAAGATGCCCCACAGACATGGCCATAAGGCCAGTTCAATGAAGGCAATTCCCCAATTGAGGCTCCCTCAACCCAGGTGAGTCAAGCTGACACTAAAGCTATCCAGCACATATATGAACATGAGAGATGGGGGGAGGGAGGGAGGGAGGGAGAGAGAGAGGAGAGGAGAGAGAGCCATAGAAATGTAGCTTTCCAGGAAATAATGCTTTTGTAAATCCTTTTTCCCTTCCATTTAAAGCCATATAGGTAATTTTCCTGTGATGTCTTACATTTTCCACCTGTTTAACCTTTTTCTTGGCAGGAGAGATCTCTTTGTTGTTAGAAAAGCCTGCTTCATATTTCCTATATGTTTATCAGTTTACGCTAAGAGCATAAGAATTCTAAACCTTAAATTAGGGACTCTCACACTCAGAGACTGTAAATTTAATTATCATTTGATCAGTATAAATTAAGGAAAGAAAAAAAAACATCTCATAAGCAGTTTGGCTTTGCAGGAATTCTAAACCATTTTGGTAACTGTCACTTTCTATCACCAAAGAATATGGACAGTAAAAAGCATCAAAATATGGGCTGTCAGTTGTGTGATGAAATTTGAACATCACCTTACCTTGGATATTCTGGGCAGATATTCCAAGTAGCAATAATAGAAAGCCAGTTTATAATCTTTTTTTGTTGGATACATTTTGTATTAAATCATAATCATTAAGAGGAATTATATCATTGTACAAGCCACTAAAACCTCAAATTCAGTGGAAAACTGAACCAAGTAGCCAAACAGAACACTTCTATGATGCCAGAGGATTCAGTATCTTCCTTGACATCATTTCTTCATCTGGGCACTCAAGCAAGCAGCAGCCTGTCACTTACACAGCCCTGTCATTCCCTGTTCTAGCTCATTAAACCCTAAGCTTTCCTAGAAGCATACAGTCCACAGGGAGATCCTGCTACTAGTCAGGAATAATCAATTCAAACAGGGCAGAAATTGATTTGCAACTCTGAGTGGGCATGAAGGCCACAATAAACCGCCAGCTACACATGAAGTCATATTTTGTAGGCTGACAGTGTGTGGGCAGAAGCAGCAGGAATTTCTGTTTAGACCTTACAGTTGGGAGCTTATTTCATGTTGACTGGCTTCTCTTTAGCTGGCAAAGGATGGAGAAAGTTCAGAAGCTCAGCGAAGTTGGCAACCCTATATATATCTGCCTTTCTCTCTCTCTAAAAAAAAAATCCCCATAAGTTTACAATATATATAAATAGTTTAAATAAACAGGCTTCATTCAAAACTTAAGATCTTTGGATCACTTTGTTTCATTTTTCTTTTCTATGATGCTACAAATAATTCATGCCAGCTGCATTGCTTCAAGCCCTCTCATTTCTGTTAGGATGTTAGGACTCAGGAATCACACCCATAAATACATTTTTTTTTGTCTTTTTAAGACAGGGTCTCTTTTAGCCCCAGCTGTCCTGGAACTCACTCTGTAGACCAGTCTGGCCTTGAACTGAGCCATCTCTCCAGCTCTCATAAATACATTTATAAACACCTTCGACTCCTTCCTCCTTATAAATCATATGGTCACTTATGTTAGTCTTCCATCACTGTGACTAAAATGTTGGGGAGAAGCAACTTACAAAAAGGAAGATTTATTTTGGCTCATAGTTTCAATGCTTTGGTCATGGCTGGTTGGCTCTATTGTTTCTGAGGCTGTAGAGAGGCAGCAGATCATGGTGGGGAGCATGCTCACCTCATGGCAACTGGGAAGAAAAGGGAAATAGAAGAGAAGCTGATACCCAACACACCCAACAATGACCTAACATCCTCCTGCTTGTCCCTGCACCTCCTAGTAGTATCACAGGCTAACATACAAGCCTTTGGTATATGAAAGACACTTAAGAGCCAAACCATAGCACTACTGAATACTCCCATGGAAACTAGAATAAAACAACATCCTAACAGAAATGAGAGGGCTTGAAGTAATGCAGCTGGCACGAACGAACCACATGGGATTTAACCTTATTGAGGAAGGAGACAAAGATGAAAGGGGACTTGGTCTACTCAGCTCTCCTCTTAACCATGAGTGAGGCACTTCAGATTGCAAAGGCAACACTGAGCTTTCAGGAGTATGTTGCTGTCAGGAGCGGAAAGAAAGGAAGGTATACCATCTTTTCTTGTTTGGTTCTAAAGTGGTGGTAAATGCCTGCTTTTATTGGTTTGAAGCAGCCCAGCTATTGCCAAAGAACAAATAAAGGAAATTATATACCTGTGCTCTCCTAAAATGCCACTTTCTTTATGAAGCTGTTTGGACTCCCTGTTCAGAATGCACAGTTTTCGTCTCTGCCCTCTGTCATAGTCTATTCCCATTACTATTTGCAAACTATTTTCTATGTTCGTAGTATATTTGGAGGCATTCTTCCACTAAGCTATAAACTTCCACAGCTCAAGGTCCAAGTCATTATTTCTCTGATCCCCACAGTGCTAATTAGAGTGCTTTATAAATGGCCAGTGCAAAATAAGTACTTGCAGAATAAGTAAATAAAGTAGTGTCAGCTTCATGGCTGGAAGTTATGGTGATTTTAGGCATTCTAATAAAGGCTGAAAGCACAGATGACAAGTAACTTACCCCTCCTCTTTGGCTGTTCTCTGTACCCCAATCTCTTTTCTCTGTTTGTTATTTGTGTACACTGAAGAGGGAGATGCCTCTAGAAATGTCCTCTTTGGGATAAATTTTATATTCAGTGATGTTTACTCTGACAACTCTCAAGTGTACCATCTTCTGAAGATTTCCAAGATTAAACTAAATGTAATGAGCAAAGTTTCAATCAATCTAATTAGGTGAAAGGTAGCTGTGCTTCCTGTGACACTCTGTGCTATCACATGCCTCAGAAGAAACTGAGATTCTAAAAGCTGGCAGCATGAGTCCATAAGACTGGTACCAGATGCTGCCTATAAAGGTCAAGAAAAGAAAATGACAGAACAAAACCACCTTTAACTGAGAAGGAAAAACAGGCTTGAGTACTCAAAAGATGAGGATCTATGTAGAGACTGATGGATGTCACAACTGTTTCTAAGTACAGAAAAGTTACATTGGCCAATGAAAGCCATCTCAAGTGTGATTCCTCCCCATTCCTCATTTCATCTGTTTCATGTGCTATTTTACTTATAGGTCTCAAAACTTTAAGAATCACTAATTTTTGACAAAAGTCAAAATTCTGAGAATTTGAAAAATTCTAGATAATAATCAGTCGCTAAAACAGTGCACATTTTTCTCTTCCAAAACAAACAAGATACTTTGCTTTGGTAGGGACAATTTCCAGTTTTTACCGAAATCTAAGAGAAAAAAGGAAAGGAAGAAGAGGAGCAGTAGAACAATAAGAGGAGGAGGAGGAAGAGGAGGAAGTAGCTGCTGCTGCAGGTGGTAAAATTGTTTGAGAGCCACATAGAACTTTGTTTGTTTGCCTTTTTTGAGACAGGGTCTCCATATAGCCCCAGCTGGTCTGGAACTTGCTATGGAGACCAGGCTGGCCTAGATCTCACAGAGATCAGCCTGCTTCTGCCTCCTGAGTGCTGGGATGAAAGGCGTGCGAACATGCCCATCTCCTATAGAATGTTTGAGTTCACTGGGTCATTTATTATCCCAGAGTTGTATTTAACCAAAGACAGAAGCTTGAAGCCTTTAGTTGAAAAGTTTGATCTGGGATTTCTGTGTTTGAGTTGTAATTTGGTTTGCAGAAAAGTAACCAGAAACTAGCCTGGCTAGAGACAAGAAAGAGCCTTGAAATGAGAGATGTGAGACCAAGGGTTTTCCTTGTGGCCTGATCTCTTAATAAGCTTAGGGACCTTGAGAAAATTACTTAAACTCTTATCTGCAAAGCAAAGGAACAAACTAAGGGAAAAACAAAGCCTCCACTTGTACTATCAATTTTTAATTGTCTGACTTTTTTCTTTAAGTCACTGATTAGTTCATTCAATTATCTACTTGAATACTTTCAATGAACATAAAACAAGAAGTAAAATTAACTTCTTCTGCCCTCAAGGAGTTGACAAGTCAGTGGGAAAGGGTAAGGCTTTGCCAGTAGCTCTTCCCCTGGGTTAGGGACAGATGCTTATTCATTCATTCTGATTCTAAACAAAAGTCACAAGAAGCCAGCAAGGCATGAGCAAGGGAAAGACGAGAAACACCACAGAGAAATTAGAGGGCAGAGAAGGCAATTTATTGATTCATTTTACTAATGTTTAATATTTATTTGTTCTCAATATACTGACAGTTGAACCCAGGGCCTTATGCTGGCTGGGCAGGTGTTCTTATACTGACCTTAAATATCTGCACCCCACCTCTTAAAATGTATTTTACTAATTCTTTGATAAATTCGTACAATGTATTTTGGATTTTTTGGTTTGTTTGGTTTTTTGAGACATGGTCTACCTGTAGCCCCAGCTAGCCTGGAACTTGCTATGTAGATCAGGCTGGCCTAGCTCTCACAGAGATCCCCTGTCTCTGTCCCCCAAGCTCTGGGATCATGTCTGGCCACACAATGTATTTTGTTTATATTCACCCTGACTTCTCCCCCATCTCCTCCTAGATCTGCTCCCACCACATTACCTGCTTCCTGCATTTCCATCACCCGTCCTTTAAAAAAATAATAATAAAGGGGTTGGAGAGATGGCCTAGTGGTTAAGAGCACTGTCTGCTCTTCCAGAGGCCCCTGGTTCAGTTCCCAGCACCCACATGGTGACTAACAACTCCAGTTTCAGGGGATCTGATGCCTCTTCTGGTCTCTGTGGGCATTGCACACATGTGAAGCACTTACATATAGGCAAAACACTCATACACATAAAAATAAATAAAAATTAAACCCCATCAAGTCCAATTTGTGCTTCCCACATACTCTTGGGTGCAGGACCACCCACTGGATCATGGTCAACCTACCAGGGGTCACATCCTTAAAGACAAAAGACTCTTTCTCTCTCAGTAGTTATTACCAGTAGTTCCTCAACTAGACCTGCTGGAATTTTGTCTGGCTAGATCCTGCATTGGTCTTGTGCATACTGTTATAACCACTGTGAGTTCATAGGTGCAATTGCCCTGTTATGTCTGGAAAACACTTTCAATATACTCATTTACTGCCTCTGGCTCTTACAATCTTTCTGCCCCTTCTTCCACAATCATCCCTGAGTCTTGGGAGGAGAAGGTATAATGAAGATGTCTCATGTAGGGTCAAGGCACTCTGCAGTACCCCTCCTCTTTTTATCTTTTTGGTTTGTTATTTATTTATTTTTATATTTTATGTGTATGACTTCATTGCTTGCATAGCATACATACTATATATATATATATATAAAATCTCCATAATGTGCAATGCCAAAAGAGGTCAGAAGAGGTCCTCAAATTCTCCTGAAACTGAAGTTACAGACTGTTGTTGGCCGCTATATGGGTGATGGGAATCAAATCTTGGTCCTCTGCAAGAGCAGTCAGTGCTCTTATCTGCTGAGTCATCTCTCCAGCACCTTGTTTTTAAATTTAGAGACAGGGATTACTAAACTGCTCAGAGTGGTCTCAAATTGTGATCCTCCTGAGAGTGGTCTCAAACTGTGATCCTCTTGTCTCAACCTTCCAAATGTCTGGGAATTATAGGCACGCATCATCACACTTGGTCCTCCAATATTTGTCGAGTGCCTATTGTTTGTTAGGCACTATCTTGAATGTGAGATTCTGGGATTGTAGTTCAACCAGACCAGGCCTCCAATGAAGATGATTTAGCTTATGAACATTCTAGATAGAAAGAACATATGAACAAAGACATGAAACTTGTATTAAGTTCTATGAAGAAAACAGAATAATAAAAAGTGGGAGAAAAGAACTGTGAAGAGGATTGATGGCCACTAGTGGAGGGGCAAAGAGGGAGGTCTTTGAACATGGTGAGAGTTGGCAGAGCTCAGCCTTGAAGGCAGATGACAATTAGGACAGCCAGCATAAAGGAAGGGCTCATGGTCCAGCTAGTTAATTTTAAGGCTGGAATGGGCTGTGGTTGGAGCTTAAAAAGCTTGTGGAAAGTGTAGGACTGAACTGAAAGTGATTTTGCTCCAGGGGACAGTTGGCAGTCTGGAAACAGTTTTGATTGTCAAGACTGGAGAGAAGGATACGATAGCAGAGGTAGAGAAAATCTGCACTAAAGTAGTATTTTAGCCCATATTGTGGTTTTACTCATTATGTGCTAAACTCATGTTCTCACTAGCCTCAATTTCCCCCCTTTCCTGCAGGGATAAAACACTAAGTGTCTTTATAAGCCGGCTGTGGTGGCGCATGACTTTAATCCCAGCACTTTGGAGGCAGAGGCAGGCTGATCTTTGTGAGGTGGAGGCCAGCCTCGTCTACATAGTGAGTTCCAGGACAGCTGGGGCTACAGAGAGACCCTGTCTCAAAAAGACAAAACAAACAAACAGACAAACAAAAAAAACTAAGTGTCAAGTGGTTCATTCATCTACTGCCTCAGGAAATCCCACTGAGGAGGTTCAGGGGACTTCAGAAACGTCTGGAAAGCTCCAGAGGGTGCTAAGTAAGTATGTATCTAGACAGGAAAGTATCTGAGGAGTCATGGCTGCCAGGGCTGTAGAAGGGGCAAAGTAAGGCAAACACAGTCATGCTTGATTTGCAGAGCTAAACACTAGTGCTAAGAATACGGAGGTTCAGGCCTAGTAAGGAGGTGAGGGACACCCCAAGGATGCAAAGTTGAGCCTCGGGCCACTGCAGAGCTCTAGTCGGTCGGGGACCCAAGGTCCCTCGGGCCTCACCTGGCCTCACCGGGGAGGCAGGCTGTGGACTCTTCACCCTGCAGGAGGCCCAGGCGGGCATCGGGCGGGACGGAAGGCGCTGTGAATCCTCACGCAGTCGGGCTGCCTGCAGAGCTCCGCACCTGGTTTCCTGCACCTGCCGGAAAGGTGCGAGCCGGCGTGGCCCCGCCCATAGCCAGTCCCGGTTAGCCACCTCTAGCCCCTCTTTTGCATATTCACGAGGCTGACCAAGGAGAGCCAGTAGGGGCTTATGAATTATTCATGAGGTGACGTGTTCGGTGGGGTGTCTCATTGATTATTCATGACCAGAGGGGCGGAGCTTGCAGAAGGGAGAAACGGTTGATCAGGAGGCCTCAAGGCCTTGACCGCTGAGGAGAAAGCCAGCACCGTCACCTGCCTCGCGAAGTCTCGGAGGAAGGGCATTGGGGGAAGGTTAGTTCTGTGGTCCTTGGGTCAAAACTTTGGCGTTGTCGTTCTGTTATTTGAAAGTAACTTGCAGAAAACTCTGAGAAGGGAAAACAGAGCAGGGAGGAAAGAGGAGGGCCGGAAGCTTCAGGTAACATTGACTCCACCCTTGATGATGAACATTTTCACACATTAAAAAAAAAGTGTGTGTCTGTGTGTGAAAGAGAAATGGACTGGTAAACCTCAACCACCATTTAATCAATCTATCAACCTATCTATCTATCCATCTATCTATCTATCTATCTATCTACCTACCTATCTACCATCTATTCATTTATTTATTTAAAGGCTTGTGCCGCCACGGCCAGCAAATTCCCACTACTTGCATAGCTCTAAGATTCAGAGTTTTTTTAAAATTGAAACTGGGGATCACTATGTTTAAGTGAGATTACGCCAGACTGAGAAAGACAGATGTCACATGTTTTTCCGCATATGGGGAATCTACATTTAAGTTAGAGAGAGAGAGAGAGAGAGAGAGAGAGAGAGAGAAGAGAGAGAGAGAGAAGAGGGAGAAAAGGAGGGGAGGGAGAATAAGAAAGGGTCGCAATTTTTAAAAAGCACAAAGGGAAACTATTGGGGAACCTTCAAGAGAATAGTGAGGGGATTGGACTCTTGGTGGGTCCATTGGATGGATCCACATTGAAGGACATTTGGGGACTGTAATATATATTGTATATTACATATATACACACACACACACACACACACATATATGTATGTATATATTGAGAAAATACCACAATAGGACCCATTCTTTTTGTGGTAACCAAAATACTAATATTTTTTTCTGATTTTTGAGGAAATGGAGACATTATCTTGTTGAAGAAGCTGCAATCAGAATTACCCACTGTGCAGTTGGGAGACAATTTTTATATACTAGATGGAGTTGTACCTGAAACTCTTGGAGTTTATCTTGTCTGGGTCAGCTTTTCTCCAGTCATGAAGTGTGTGTTCAATACATGATATAGAACAAGAGACAAGAGAAGTTGGGATGAGTCCCCCTGGGATGTCCTTACTGAGCATTTGCCATTTAATTTCTTTGGTCCTTAGTTTGCCAAACAGCACAAGCATTGGAGTATATTGAAACTCAAGATTAGCTAATCACTAAAATGTGTTCAAATGTGCAGAGCATTAGATGGGCTGTGCTGTGCATCATGTACTAACTTGGTGAAAACAAAATAACCTTTAAAAGGGTTTTAGGTCTCATTTAAATGATAATCTAATTTCTCCCTCACCAGATTATAAATCTCTTGGGAGAGGAAGCATATTATACAGTTTGTAACCCCACATTTTACCTGGCACAGTGCAATTGTCTAATAACTGTTGAGTGAAAGAATAGTGGAAATTGCATGAACAAGATATTTTAAAACTTAAAAGAGCATGAATACCCAATTAGTACAGTGGAAACCACTTACTTTGAGTAAGCATGAAGTAGCTGAATTATCAGGGCCAAATGGAATTTGTTAAAATGGTGGCTAATAACTTATTCAAGCAAGCTCTGAAAAAGGTTTATTAAGAACATTGGCAAATCAAATTCCTGTGCTGATCTTCACTCCCTTTTCTTTATTGTTTTACATTTTGCATTTTATTTGTGTCTATGTGGAAGCCCAAGGTTGATGTCAGATGTCTTCTATCACCCTCCACCTTGTATTTTGAGACAGAGTCTCTCATCGAACTTGAAACTCACCGGTTGGCTAGACTGACTGGCTGGCAAGTCTCCAGATAATCCTGTCTCTGCCTCCCAGAGCTGGGATGGTAGGTGCATGCTTTTAATATGGATACAGAGGATCCTAACTCAGGTCTTCCTGCTTACATAGCAGGCACTTTATTCACTGAGCTATAACCCCAGACCTTGTTTTACATTTTAATCTGTGTTCAATTCATATTTGTATTTAGTATGAGATTTAGGTTGAATTCCTCCTCCCTCCTCCTTCCCTCGTCCTGTGACTATCTCCTGTTTCAACACCATTTCTTGAAAAGACTATTTTCCTCTGAATTGGTTTTCCTCTTCTTTAAAATGAAGGGGTTAGAATAGCAGTAGAGCATGTTTCAGTTCCTTTCCAGCTTTATGAGTTTTTAGAATCTATTTGTGCTGATATGTGCTCTCTTCAGATCAAACATGTAAGGAAGGTCACCTTGTTGCATCTCAGAATCTAAATATTGAATATTGTTTACTTGATAGAAAGGGGATTTTTCAAGTCAAGCATGGTGGCTTATGCCTTTAATCTATTCCAGCAATTGGGAGACTGAGGCAGGAGGATTACCACCAGTTCAAGTCCAACTTGGGCTACATAGTGAGACCTTACCTCAGAAAGCAAATGAAAGAAAAGAGGAAGGGAGAGAGGGAGAAAGGAAAAGGAGGGTATTTTCTAATTTAAAAAGGTAGTCTTAGAATAGTAGGGAAAATTGGATAGAGAGCCTTAGTAAATCGAATATAATCAAATATCTTTATGCAAACATGTTCAACTGGTTTTTGCTTCAATTAGAATGGCCCAATTAAAAAAGATAGAAAAATTGTTTGGGTCTTAATAAAACAACACCAGAAAGTCTTTATCTGAATCGTGCACTAGCATATAAGTGGGGTAAAATAGTAATTGTGCCACTGTTTAAAATAAGGTACTTGAGATGTGGGTCAAGGGGTAAGCCCAGAGTGAATTTTTTCACAAGGAACACAGAAATCTTGCCTCTTTTTCAAGATCATCATCATTGTCATTGAGTGGACATATCAAACACAAAAGTGGATAATATTAATGGCCTGTGCAGTTTTAGATGTTTGTGAATCAAATATTCAAGCACATTTATAAACAAAAGATTTGAAAGAGTTTTAAACATCCTTAGTTATAAAATCTCTTCTAGGGGCTGGAGAGATGGCTCAGCAGTTAAGAGAACTATTCTTGCAGAAGACCTCGGTTTGAGGCCCAGCACCCACATGGCAGCTAACAACTGTCCGTAACTCCAGTTCCAGGGGATCAGACAGCCTCTTCTGTCCTCCTCAGGCATTGCATGACACAGGTGCATTTACCTACATGCAGGCAATACATGCATACACATAAAATAAAAATAATAAAGTATTAAAAATATTTTCTAGGTTTTTAGATAATAAAATCAAAACAAGGTGTTTGAAAAAACACATCAGAGATATTCTCTGAGAATGCGTGATCTGTGGTGTCATACATGTCTTCTGGTACTGTCAACTTGTGAGCTTTCAAAATTAAGCAGGGCTTCTGCCTGAATAAGAGACCTCCATAAAACACCTGCTCAAAGGGAGAGCAACACAATAATAGAGTTTAAAAGGAGCCGGTCTATTTTGAAAAATCATTTGAGTCTTTTTAACCTTCCTGAAATAAGCTCATTGAAACACCAGAAAGAGACTATACTTTGTGTAGTAACAAATAAGCCAGCAACTAGGGAAGCACGGGCAGCGCCTCATACTAGATGAAGGGCAACCAAAGGGGTTTTTATTTTGGGGAGTTAAGCTAGAAAAGCTCTTGCATTGAGTCAAACTTCTTCAGTTTTAGGTTAAACCAATGATTGACTGTAGGTAAATAAATGATTTCTTGGGATATTGATCTACAAAAAGACATATTTGGACTAGCTGACATTTAAAGTACTTTTCTAACTTTAAAATATTGTGATTATTTCCTAGACCCTTAATTCTTTTTTGTTTCTCTAGTGCTTCTCCATTGATTCAACAAATATTTATTGAGCACCTGTTTTGTTCCAAAACTGCAATAATACTAAGAATTAAAAGCTCAGCTAACCTTTTGAGATATAATCTTTATAAACCTATAGTAATTATCAGTTTCTTTTTAAGAATACTCATAGAGTTCCTTTTATAATATTAGTCCATAATCACTATCAATTTGATTATTTAGACATTTTTGTAGCACTTATCTTTTTTTTTTTTTTTTTTAGACAGGGTCTCCCTGTAGCTCCAGCTGGCCTGGAACTCAGTATGTGGACCAGGCTGGCCTTGAACTCACAGAGATCCACCTGCCTTTATCTCCCAAGTGCTGGGATTAAAGGCATGTATCACCACACCTGGCTAGCACATACCTTTTGTATCGACAAATATGGAGTCTATATTTTACTTTTCTCTGTCATATCTTTTTGTTCTTGTTTCTCAAAAGTTTTGGAAAGGAAAAAAATAATTCAGCTAAACAAGACACAAAGGTCACATATGATTGAACTTATATTAAATGTCCAGAATATGCAAATCAATAAAGTTGAAAAATAGATTAGAAACCAAACATGGTGCCACATGCTTGAACTCCTAGCATTCAGGAAGCTGAGGCAGAAGGATCATGAGTTTGAGTCTAGCCTGTATTACATAGTGAGCTCAGGGCCACTGTGGGTTACATAGTGAGACCTTGTCTCCAAAACAAGCATATTGGGGTCCCGGGGGCTGACAGAAGGAGAGTGATTGCTCACAGGCATTGAGGCTTCTTTTAAAGGTGAATGAGTGGTAATGGTTGCATAACTTTGCAAATACACTGAAACCCTTTGAAACCCTTAAACAACAAAAACAAACCCTTTAGCTGGGCACAGTGGCTTTGATCCCAGCACTCAGGAGGCAGGGGAAGGCAGATATCTGTGAGTTCAAGGCCAGCCTGGTTTAATGGTGAGTTCTACACCAGTCAGAGCTACATACTGACACCCTGTCTCAAAAAACAAAATCAAACAAACAAAAATCCTTTAAAAATAATGAGCTAGATAGATAAACTACACCCTGTTAGCTCATAGTAGTTTGTCAGATACACAAAGTAGCTATAATACACAGTGGATTGCAATGGGCATTTCACTTGGACTTTGTAGTGGGAATCAGAACGTCATTCCTTGAAAAAACTATACTAAACCATATTCAGGAGAGGAGTAGGAATTGAGAATGGAGGAGGATGTTTCAGAGGAGGGGGATATTGCCAAAGCCTGAAAGACAGAGGGAAATACAGTTCTTCAGGGTAAACAAAGTATATACAAATGGCTGGTACATAAAAGTACAAGGGAAAATTGTTGAAGATGTAGTCAGGGAGACATCAGGCAAATCTTGGAAGCCATGGTAAGGAGTTTGGGTATTTTTTCCCCTGAGGGCAGTAGGGAAGCTATGGAAGTACTTTAGTTTGGGAAATAATACATAATCAAGATTGTAATTTTAAAAGAAAAGCCTAGCAGTATATTAAAAAACAAAACAACAACAACAACAACAACAACAACAAAACAGCATGGAGATGACTGAGGACAGTAATGGGCAGAGGGGTAGTTGTAGCAATCCAGGCAAAAGCTGAGCCTGCTCTGATTATAATAGAGGTGACAGCCCTAGCATGGTGGTATACACTTGTAATCCCAGCACTTGAGAGGTATAGGGAGCAGGATCAACTCAAGTTCAAGGCCAGGCTGGGCTACATAGCAAATTCCAGGCAGCCACGGCTTTGTAATGAAACCCTATCTCAAAAACATCATCATCATCATCATCAACAAGACCCCTCTCAAGTTGATAGGCATGAGAAATATTAAGCCGATTGGACAGACTAATGAGAAAAGTCAGGGTTGAGTCATACATTTTCAGTTGAGCCATCTCTCTAGACCAAGTTAAGATTTAAAAAAAATATTTTAATTATTTTCATTTTATGTGTATGCGTGTATTGCCTGCATGTAGGTAAGTGCACCTGTGTTGTGCAATGTGTGCGGAGGACAGAAGAGGCTGTCAGATCTCCTTGAACTGGAGTTATGAACAGTTGTTAGCTGCCATGTGGGTACTGGGATTTGAACCTGGGTCTTCTGCAAAATAGTCAGTGTTCTTAACCACTGAGCCATCTTGCCAGCCCCCCAAGTTAAGATTTTTTTTAAAAAGTAGGCATGCTTTGAAACATGTAATAAAATGTGTATCAGAAACTGTTCCAAGTGCCATATTAATTTAATCACTTAAATTTAATCTTGAGATAATCCTGTGAAGTAGGCACTGTTATAATTTTTGTTGTATAGATGGGAAACCGAGGCAAACAGCTTGCCCAAGGTCACATAGTCAATAAATTATACACTGAAATGTGATCTTTGGCAGTTTTGTTTCAGAAAGTCTGTGTTTAACCACTATGCTATGTTGTTACTTCAGATGAACATTGAATAAAATCTGAACAGTTAGGTCTATGTCTACATTTACAAAAAAGAAAACCAAATCCCAGAGAGATTTAACCAGAATTACACAAATTCTAGGTAGTTCACCCAGAATTTCAACTCAGATTCCTTAATACCTAAGTATATTTCTACTAGATTATACAACCCCCATGTGTATATCAATTTGTGTTGTGTAAGATTTGGTTTTACTTGTTTTATAAATATTAATCCCTAAGGAATTTACTGACTGCTAATAGAGTACATTTTGAATCCTTTCTCAAAGCAACTACCCTGGAGGTCTCAGTGTTCTCAGTGATGTAAATTTAACCCAGGCTATCTGTATATTCTAAAATTACAGGTATAGCAATGCATGGTGGTCTAATCACCTGATGCTATTTTAGGGCTTAATTCTCTTGACATGCCTTCAGAAATATAATTATGGAGAAAAATTTTTAAATCCTATCAATATAGAAAGATTTAAAAATCATCATTCCTCTTATTGTCTCTAAAACTAATAACTACCCCAACTAGAGCTTAAATTCTTACAGCCACCTTTTTCTCCCCTCCTTACTTCTTAAAATTTAAGGGAGGCAACAGATGTGTCCAGTCAGATTTGAAGGCTACATTCTGAAGTCAACAAAAGAAAACAGAATGTTTAAGGGCTCAAGGACCATTAGGCAGTTTTCAGCCTCTAGTAAAAATATTACAATAGTGTCCCCTAGTGCTGCTTTCAAGAAGTTGTTTAAGAGAAATTAAATAGTATCTGTTTATAATCTCTAACACTACCTTGTAACAATGTCCTCAAATAATTATAACCTTTTGGCAAAAATCTTCAGAATTTTTCACTAATTGCTAATAACAGGTAACAGACTACCCTAGATGATCCAGAATGGAATTTAAATGGAACTCTTTTAAAGTGAGTTATTATAATAAGTATTTTAGTTATAATTCCATCTTCCAGGTCTTGATAATAAACCCAAACTGAAATAAAATTAAGGCCTTTGGAAAGAAAATGGAAGATTTACTTCTTTTCTCTTATCCCACAACCCCCTTTCTTTGGTCCTGGGGATTGAACTAGGGCCTTGCACAATTCTTTTTTTAATATTTTATTATTTTTATTTTTTATGTGTATGAGTGTATTACCTGCATTTGTCTAAGTGCACCCGTGTTGTGCAAACCCAAGGTCAGAAGAAGGTGTCAGATCCCTTGGAGCTGGAGTCATGGATGGTTGTTAGCAGCCATGTGGGTGCTGGGAATCAAATCTCGGTCCTCTGTAAGAGCAGTCAGTATCCTTAACCGCTGAGCCATCTCTCCAGTCACCTTGCACATTTCAAGCAGGTGCTCTACCACTGAACTGCATCCCTAGTCATTACTTTTTTTTTAACACTATAAAAGTACATATTTTATGATCAACTTTTAAAATTGTTAAAATTCAGCCAGATGTGGTGGTGCTCACATTTAATCCTAACATTCAGGCAGAGGCAGGAGTTCTAGGCCAGCCTGGTCTACCTAGTGAGTTCCAGGCCAACCAGGTCTACATAGTGAAATCCTGTCTCAAAAAATAAAACAACAAAAAAATGGAGGCTGGAGAGATGGCTCAGTGGTTAAGAGCAATGGCTGCTCTTGCAGAGGACCCAAGTTTTGATCCTGGCATGCACCTGGCAGCTAGCAACCATCTGTAACTCCAGTTCCAGGGGATCCAGTGTCCTCTTCTGACTTCCGAGGGCAATGTATGACATGGGTGCACTTACATACAAGCAGGCAATATACTCATATGCATAAAATAAGAATTGTGTTTTTTAAAATTAGTTAAAATGATGATTTACTTATTGATTTTTAGCTTTGATTTTTCCCTCCAACTCCAACATCAACTTTTTAAACATTATAAAATATATACAAAATTATAAAATATTAAACATATATTTAATAAAAGAAAAAAAGGGGGGCTGGAAAGATGGCTCAGTGGTTAAGAGCACTGGTTGCTCTTGCAGAGGACCAGGGTTTGATTCCCAGCACCCACATGGCAGCTAATAGCTGCCTGTAGCTCAGTTCAAGGGGTTCTGAGCACTCTTCTGGCCTCTGTGGGCATTGCACACACTTTGTGCACTAAAAACACATAGGCAGAACACTCATACACATAAAATTAAAAAAATTTAATTGTGATATACTGTGCATAATGTAAAATAATTACCTCAGCCATTCTCAAATGTATAATGTTAAGCACATTCACAATGTTAAGTAACAATCACCAACCACTTTCTGTTTAAAACTTTTCCATCATCCTTGAATAGAAACTCTGTTCCTATTAAGCTCCCAATAAATCTACCCCAACCCCAGCCCTAACAACCTCTGTTCTACTTTCTGTTTGCATGTGTTTGCTTACTTTACTATAGGTACCTTGTATGTGTGATGTATTTTTCCTTTTTTTCTATTTTTTTATTTTTTATTTTTATTGTGTATGCATGTGGTGCCTGCATGTAGGTAAGTGCACCCGTGTCATGCAATGCCCATGGAAGACAGAAGAGGCCGTCAGATCCCCTGGAACTGGAGTTATGGACAACTGTTAGCTGCCACATGGGTGCTGGGATTTGAACCCAGGTCTTCTGCAAGAACAACCAGTGTTCTTAACCACTGAGCCATCTCTCCAGCCCTATTTGTCCTTTTGTATCTGGCTTTAAAAAAAACCCAAAACTTTATGCTTTCAAAGTTCATGTGCACATTTACATTGTAGCATGTTACTATAATTTCATTCTTTTCTAAAGGTTGAATAATATTCCCTTGTATATGCTATATATCACATTTTGCTTGTACATCCATCACTTTTTTTTTTAAGATGAGGTCTTGTCTAAGTTGTCCAAGCTGACCTCAAACTCCTGGGCTCAGAATCTTAAGATGACTTATAACTTATTTTTCTCCTGAGAATATATTTATGAGTGAGTAAATTGTGTAACTTTTATTGGGTGGTTGAAATATTAATTCAGAGACTTTATATTTATGCCAAATTTAGAGATTATATATTAGTAATGAAAATGAAAATGGTTATTAAATTTATTTGCCAGAGAATACGGTTAACATATAATTATATACTTCTCATTTGGAAAATTCACAACAAGGATTTTTCAACTCAGATTCATTTTTATAGTTTTGATAGGGCCTGATGGGACTATTTTAGTTTAATTTTTCTCTTGCATTTCCAAAATTGACCTTGGTAAATTTCTCTCTAAACTGAATAGTCTGGGAAATAGCCTATACTCAACTGCCTTTGATTTTCTGTTTTTGGTTTGATTTTAGAATTCAGTTCCATCTTTGGAAAGAACAAAATAGGAAGTATTATATTAGGCAAGATCTTTAATTAATTTTTTTAACAGGTTAGAATTGTTGAAAGAATCCTGATTCATTCTCAATGGCTACTGCTCAACTCTCTCATGTCATCAGAACACACAAGGCATCTAAGGTATTTGTTAAGAATTAAAAGAAAATCAATGATCATTTAGTGAGTTACTTCAGAACTGTGATTTTAACTTTTGTAGTAGCAGTTTTTAGTTAATTGGCGCATGCTACATTTTAACTGCCGGATGGACTTAAGATATTCAGAAAAATTAAACAATTACAGTTATTTACTGGGTGCTTTTTCATGTCTAACTACTAGAGTAAAAGAAATCAAACAAAAAGATGTTTAAAGAATTGGTTCTTTGTTAGACATCTACTTCCTGAAACAATTAGAAAACTTGTGATGTAATTGTAAAACTAAAGCTGAGGGAGTGTGTTAATCATCTTCCTGTGGTGATGACAAAGTATCTGAGAAAATAAACTTAAAAGGACTAAGGATTTATTTTGGCTTACAGTTTTAGATGTTGATTTCATTGTTTTTGATATCTGTAGTTCTTCCACCTCCTAATAGATCAAATGGTTGATGATCACTCTTTCAGCACATGACCTTTTGGGGGACATTTAAGATTCAGATATAACAGGCTACAACAGCATGTCAGTGCCAGAAAACTTTGTTAGATTTACCTGGGCCAGTTTAGCATGTCCCACAACATTAGTTAATACATCATTTATTTATCATTAAGAGTTGTTGTGTTGTTTTATGAGAACAAAAGCATGAACTTTATCTTCCAGAAGTTTGTAATCTGATTAGGAAAATAAGATTTATGGTATTTAAATCAGTATACCTATAATTACACATATGTATAAAAGAGTGGAAGACTGAGGCAGGCAGATTGTCAAAAGTTTGAGGCCAGCCTGGGCTACATAGTGAGTTCCAGACCAGTCTAAGCAATGCTGTCTCAACCCTTCCTCCCACAAAAGAATATAATAATTCAAATTGTGGTAGTTTAGGGATTTTGTATACTCTGAAATAACTTGTATATTTCCTCTCAGGAGGTGAGACTTAAGCTGGTCCTTGAATGATGAAAAGGCTCATAAAAGAGGAAAAATATCATGAGGAAAAACTAGTTTATCTCCTGCCTCAGAATGAGAAATAAGCATGACATGTTTCAGAAAATAATATGCCATCCTTTCTGGAGTGAAGAACTCATGTTGGTCAAAAGGAGGAAATAAAATTGTATAGGAACTTTGGGAACAGATTAATTTGGATCTTAAAAGCCAGGCCAGGGGCTGGAGAGATGGCTCAGTGGTTAAAAGCACTGGCTGTTCTTGCAGAAGACCCTGATTCAATTCCCAGCGCCCATATGGTGGCTAACAACCATCCATAACTCCAGTTCCAGGGTATGCCCTCTTCTGTCCTCCATGGGCACTGCACTAACACATAGGCAGGCATAACACTCATACACATAAAAAATAAATAAATAAATAAAATTTAAAGACAGGCTAAAGAATTTATGCTTTATTTTGTATTAATGCAGATTTTTTATTAGAAGAGCAAGTAAAATAATTGTTTTAGGAATATTAAATTGTAGCAGCAATAGAGAAGTTAGATGTTGAATGAGAAATAGGGCAAAAAGAAAGCAGTCATCCTTCTGGCTTGATTTTAGTACACTACCTAAGCAAACTCCTAATCTCATTTGGTTTCCCAAGTATGCTTCCTTTTGGAGGGAGAAGTGTTAAGCTGGGTGTATGAACTGCAATCAGCTTGGCAGTTATTTTTCTCACTGTAAATGAATAAATTGACCTTTTGATACAACCATATCTTTGTTGTTTGGGTTACATGAACTACTTTTCCCAGTAAATTTCTAATGACAGTGCAATTCTGTTATCTAATACTAAAAGTAGTCATAATTATAGTTGTTAATATTTATTCAACACTTAACTATGTGCCAGACACTCTGTCAAGTGCTTTATTATTTCAATTAAACCTTTCAATAAGGAAGAAACTGAAGCTTGGAGAAGAAAATAACTAGCCCAAGGTCACAAAACTTGACAGCTAAATTGTCAATAGCATTATGTCAGTAGCAGACTTTATTATAAAAATATTTTCATAATGTCTTCTATTTTTAAGCTGTAGTATTTTCATGTACTAGATATTTATGAAAATATTAGACTAGTTGAGCTAAGGAGAAAAATCCGTGGAGTAACAGAAGTGTAGAGGCTGGAGCTGGAGAGACAGCTCAGTAGTTAAGAACACTAACTGGCTACTCTTGCAGAAGACCCAGGGCTAACAACTGTCTGTAATTCCAGTTCCAGGGGATCTAATGCCTTCTTCTGGCATCTGTAAGCATTGCACACACATTGTGCACTTACATATGTGCAGGTAAAATACTCATACACATAAATTAAAAATAAATAAATCAAAAATATTTTAATGTAAAGGCTTTTCTAACTGTTGATCTTCATTACCACAAATGGCCTTTTAAGGCCTATGTTTAAAGTAATGACTATTCTTTCAAGTTATTTACAAATTTCAAGTTATTTACAAACTCATTTACAAATGAGTTATTCAAGCATTGCCTCTCTATTCTGGAATATTTTTTTGTTATTACACACATGACATATTAGCTTTTACCCAGTTCCCCAAAGAAATTTTAACCTCTCGGAATCTATAGGTTCAAAAACCAAAATATTCTTTTTATTTTTCTGAAACAGGGTCTCATTATGCAGCCCAAGCTCACTATGTAGTTCAGGCCTTGAGCATATGATCCTCCTGCTTCCACCTCCTGAGTACTGGGATTATATGTGTTGAGGCCAAGTTTGAGGGCCAAGAATGAAGGGTCGAGGGGAGACAGAAAATTAAAGAAGAATCATGGAACTGCTGGCAGATGAGACATGTTTTGTTTTCTCTGGGAAAGGGCATACAGGCTGCTGCACAGGTGGACACTGGGCAAGAGCATATGTGCCCTTGGTCCCAAGTACTTTTTATATATCACACAAAGGTGGCTTTTTCCAAAATTGGTTATATAACAGATTACATCACTGTTTACTTTTGGGGTTCCTGGACATCCAGTGTCAGACATTTTGTGCTGATTCATTGCCCTCCAGATGTCTAGTGTTAGCCATCTTGACTCATGCTGGAAATTCATATCAGCACCATGTTGTCCAAACATAAACAGTTGTGTATCACCATGTCTGGCTTCAAAAAGAAATTAAAAAATACTTTAAAAATAAGTGACTTATAATATGATTTGACAAAAGATGAAGTGATAATTCATTGCCATTATATAGTATACTAAAGAAGATGCATTCTTTTTTTTTTTTTTTTTTTTTTTTTGAGACTTTTTGAGACAGAGTCTCCTTGTAGCCCCGGCTGGCCTGGAACTCACTTTGCAGACCAGGCTGGCCTTGAACTCACAGAGATCTGCCTCCCTCTGCCTCTGAAGGTGCTGGGACTAAAGGCGTGAGCCACCATACCTGGCTGAAGATGCATTCTTATATAAGGCAAAATCATATCTGAAATGCCCAAAAGACATTCTAGAACCAGATATATGTGATTATATATGTGTGTATATATTATAGATATGCTTTTTTGTAAGTTATTTTTCATTTAAAGACATGTTTGTAGGTAGTAACTACCTGTATTAGTCAGGGTTCTCCAAAGAAACAGAACTGGTAGAATGAACCATTTAACACATCTCAATTACACATTCAAAAAAGAATAACTCAAGTATCTGCTTAACATATGTGTGTACATGCACAAGCCTATTCTTAACCAAATAGGGCAAAAATACTCATGTCAATTACAATCCACGTTTCTGCAACTGGTCACATGCCCCAAGTTGGTATTTGTAACTACCTTCCTCTATGACCCATTCTGTATTTCCTCCACCATCACCAAGCACCTCTGCAAGTCCTGA
>NW_008344750.1:2424940-2426671 GCF_000622305.1 Nannospalax galili | reverse complement strand
CAGCTCATGATGGGCAGCTCTGGTTGCATGGTGACTTGGTGGCCCATTGTTAAAGGTTCAGTTTCCACTAAGGCCCAATAGCAGTCTAAGAGTTGTCTCTCATAGGGAGAATAGTTGTCCACAGATGAAGGCAAAGCCGTACTCCAAAATCCCAATGGCCTCTGCTGTGCTTTCCCTATAGGGGCCTGCCAGAGACTCCAAACAGCATCTTTATCTGCCACTGATACCTCAAGTACCATCGGGTCTGCTGGATCATATGGCCCAAGGGGCAGAGCAGCTTGTACAGCAGCCTGGACCTGTTGAAGGGCCCTTTCCTGTTGCAGGCCCCACTCAAAGGTAGCTGCCTTCCAAGTCACTTGCTATATGGGTCGTAGTAACACACCCAGATGAGGAATGCGCTGCCTCCAGAATCCAAACAGGCCCACCAAGCGTTGTGCTTCCTTCTTAGTGGAGGGAGGGGCCAAATGCAACAACTTATTCTTCACCTTAGAAGGAATGTCTCTGCATGCTCCACACCACTGAACTCCTAGAAATTTCACTGAGGTAGAAGGCCCTTGAATTTTGGTTGGATTTATTTCCCATCCTCTCATGCGCATATGCTTAACCAACAAGTCCAGACTGTCTGCTACCTCCTGATCACTGGATCCAATCAGCATAACATCATCAATATAGTGGACAAATCATAGGCTGTATACCAGGTACCAGGAGATGTATTAATCTGCTCGAGTAAGGAAACCACATCTGGTACAGCAGCTGCAATTGGAGTCACTACTTGATTAAGTTTTCAATAGTCAACTGTCATTCTCCATGACCCATATGTCTTCTGCACAGGCCAAATAGGAGAGTTAAAGGGAGATGTGGTGGGAATCACCACCCCTGCATCTTTCAAATCCTTGATGGGAGCACTAATTTCTGCAATCCCTCCAGGGATGCGATATGTTTTTGGTTCACTATTTTCCCTGGCAGAGGAAATTCCAGTGGTTTTCATTTGGCCTTTCCAACCATAATAGCCCTCACTCCACAGGTCAGGGAACCAATGTGGGGATTCTGCCAATTCCTAAGTATATCTATCCCAATTATACATTCTGGTACTGGGGAAATAACCACAGGATGAGTTTGGGGACCCACTGGACCCACTGTCAGTCAGACTTCAGCCAAAACTCCGTTTATCACCTGACCTCCATAGCCCCTACTTTAATTGGAGGGCCACAATGCTTTTTAGGGTCTCCAGGAATCAGTGTCAACTCAGAACCAGTATCCAATAGGCCGTGGAATGTCTGATTATTTCCTTTCCCCCAATGTACAGTTACTCTAGTAAAAGGCCGTAGGCTCCTCTGGGGAAGGATGGGTGAGAGGCGAACAGCATAGCTCTTTGGTGCTGTAACAAGGTCCTTCCTCAAGGGCACCCGGCCTTCCCTTCATTCAAGGGGTTCTGGGTCTGTAAACTGTCTCAAGTCTGGAAATTGGTTGACTGAGCAAGATTCTCTATTGCTAAGATCCAAAACTGACTTCCTGTCATTCATCCTAGAGCTTTTCTATTTATACAGATCAAACAAAAACTTAGTAGGCTTCTTATGTATGTGGTCCCTGGAAACACCATGATTGATTAGCCAGTACCACAGGTCCATTCGAGTCATGCCATTGTAGGTATTGTTTTGCCTTTGCCGCCCATTACGATAAGTACGCTCACCTTGTCTTTGGTAATTCATTGCTGCCACCTGACCCCTACTC
>NW_008344750.1:2383850-2423902 GCF_000622305.1 Nannospalax galili | reverse complement strand
TTTTTGCACAAATTTTCAAATGTTTTATGTATAGAGTCACTGAATTTCTTGCTCTTCACAAGAGATGAGTTGGGAGATTCAGATGGGTCTATCTCCATAATTGTTTCAAATAGTCTACACCATGGATTTTCAGTGTTCTCCATGCTATCTGAAGACTCTGAATTGGAGAGCCTGATCCAAATACCAACAAACCCATTAAAGAAATTAATCCTTTAAATTCCATTTCTCTAGAACCACTCTTGGTACCACAATCTATTTTAGTCAGGGTTCTCCAAAGAAACAGAACTGGTAGAATGAATATATATGTACAGAGATTTATCAGCTTAGCTCACAGGATAGAGTCCGAGTGTGGCTGCACCACACTGGAGAGGCTGAGAATCCATAGTCCTCAGTCCACAAGGCTGGATGTCTCAGTAGTCCCGATCTGGCTCTGAAGGTCTGACGAATTCCAAAAGATCAGCTAGTCTTCAGTCTACAGCAGCAAGACGAACTTACCAGCAAGAGAGAAGACAAGCAGCAAGAAGCCTGGTGTTTGCCGCTGCCTTGGCCTTTTATACCGGCTGCCATCAGAAGGTAACACCCACATTTAGGGTGTGTCTTCTGGCTTTAGATGATCCAATCAAGAAGATCTCTTTCATTTCAGTTGATCCAATCAAGTTGACACCCAGGATTAGCCATCAGACTACCTCTAAGTAACAAAATTACTAGAAGTTCAACAGTTGTATGATACAGGAGACCCCTGTCACTTGCTAGTTTTGTGATCTGGTAAATCACTTATCTTTCTAGGTTTCCCTTTGGCACCTGTGGCATGAGTATTTTGTGTTAGATTAGTTCTAAGGTCCTTCCAATTTAAAAATACTGTGCAAAGCCTTAAAAAATTAGATTATTTAATCAAGTTTCATAAGAAAAGAGAATTTGTTTTGGTCTTTTTGAGACAGGGTCTCCCTGTAGTCCCAGCTGGCCTGCAACTCGCTATGTAGACCAGGCTGGCCTTGAACTCACAGAGATCCACCTGCCTCTGCCTCCCAAGTGCTGGGATTAAAGGCATGTGCCACCTGGCTAAGAAAAGAGAAATTCTTTTCAAATGTTTTATTGCATTAATATATGTGTGAGAGTTGTGCTATTCTGTGCTTATGGAGGTCAGGAGCCCATTTTTCCATCATGTGGGTCTGAGGGATTGAACTTACTGAGCAATCTTGCTGACTGGAAAGAGAAACTCTTCAGCCTGTTTATTATTAAGGCCTTTACAATCTATATTAGTGTAATCTATATTAGTCTCATTCCAGTTATAACAGGAAAGGCATATTCTGTCACTAAATTTTGGAGTTTCTTAAATCTAACCAAATATGCTTATCATTTGGAGGGTTATTGGCAGAAAATAAAAGTAAGAATGACTTGTCCTTAAAAAGAATGTTTTCAGCTTTTTAGGACTAATGCTTTATTGCACATGATCTTGGTAGGGTTCAACAGTTCTCTAAATATTTCTGGTACTCCCAGAGCCAGAAATTTTCTTAAAACAAAAAAAAAAACCTCAAGTATTTAATTAAAGAGGAAAATCTTCGTTATCCAAGTTTCATGGGTTTCTTGTTGCTTTAAGGGTTAAATGCTGATTCTTTGATGTGGTGTTCTAGATTTGCTACATGCTGACTTCTTGTTCTCCACTTCTTTTTTACTCTACTCTGCTTGCATTCTCAACATTAGCTATGCCAACTGGATGATCCTTGTACCCCTGATATGTCATAGTATTCTTGCCTCTTGCCTGTAGTAATGACATTCCTCTTGTTTACCACTTGTGTGAACTTTTATTTTTTTAAGAAATATTTTATTTTTATTTTATGTGTATGAGTGTATTGCCTGCATGTGTGTAAGTGCACCTATGTCATGCAATACCCACCGAGTCAGAAGAGGGTGTTGAATTCCCCTGGAACTGGAGTTATGGACGGTTGTTAGCTACCATGTGGGTGCTGGGACTCAAACTCCGGTCCTCTGCAAGAGCAGCTGGTGCTCTTAACTGCTGAGCCTCTCTCCACTCCTTGTGAACTCTTTTCTTCAGGGCCTTAGTTTCACTTTCTCTAGAAGCCTTCCTACTAAGGTAAAGAATCGTTCATCATCTTGTTTGTGCAGCTTCTAGTGACTTACTAGTAATTTGGTACTTAAGTCTCTGCTCTTTTTTTTTTTTTTTTTGAGACAGGGTCTCCCTGTAGCCCGAGCTGTCCTGGAACTCACTTTGTAGACCAGGCTGGCCTTGAACTCACTGAGATCCACCTGTCTCTGCCTCCCAAGTACTGGGATTAAAGGCATATACAAATTACCAAAGTAATGCATGTTTGTTGTAAAAAGTAAAGCCATACACACACACACACACACACACACACACACACACACTCACACACAAATTATTCAACATTTTATGGACAGTCACTCATTTAATCATCAATAAAGTGGGTATTACTATTACCTGTATTTTATAGATGAAGGGATTGAGGTGCAGAGAGATCAATTTACACAAAGTCGGGTGCTTCCCACAAGTTATTAGAAATAAAGTTTTATTTTAACAGCTGCACCTATTTAGAGTGTCTATGTCTTCTTTCATGCTACAATGGCAGAATTAACTGCAAAATCTAAAATATTTACCATCTGGGCTTTTACTAGAAAAGGTTGTTGACCTCTACCCAAGATCATACACCAAGTTAGTTTACAATAATGTTTGAACCTTGTTGCTTGGGCACTGTCCTAGTTTGAATTCTGTGTTGCTGTGATAAACACCATGACCAAAAACAACTTAGGGAGGAAAGGGTTTATTTGGCTTACAAGTTACAGTCCATCCTCAAGAGAAGTCTGGGCAGGAGCTCAAGGCAGGAACCTGGAGGCAGGAACTGAACCAGAAACAGAGGAATACAGCTTACTGGCTTATTCAGCTACGTTTTTTATGTATCCCAGGCCACCTGTGTAGGGATGGCACCTCCCACAGTGGGCTGCTTTCCACCCCCATATCAATTAACAATTAAGAAAATGCCTCGAAGGCCTAGCCTCAGGCTATTCCAATCTGGGAAGTTCTTCACTTGAGGATTCTTCTTCCTAGATGACCCTAGCTTTTGTCAAGTGACAAAAAACTAACCAGCACAGATGCAGCCCATGCCTTTAACCTCTTCATCACACTGCCTCTCTCATGCCATTCTACCCTCAAGCCACTCTCTGAAGTGATGAGTGTCAAGAACCTCACTTGCTGCCAGCATGAGGACCTGAGTTCAATTTCCAAAACCCACATTAAAGAGCTGGGCATGGACATCCTGTTCTCCTTCTATCCTTGGACAAAGGCCCTCTTCTGTTCTTAGCATCCCAGATCTCTGGACTACCCTCTTGCCCAGATTCACTGCGTCCTGATCCCCTGCACTCAAACCAGTTCCATTCTTCAGTCTAGTTTCTTAGAGCTTCCATAGGCTGTCCCCACCTGCAACTTGCCTTTGCACACCTGAGACCAGCCTTCTATTTTAGCTTTCCATAACCCCAACTTGCCTTGAATTCCCTAGACCAGCCTCCTTCCCCAGTAAGTCCAATCCTTCCCACAGCACTTTAACTCCTTTACAACCTGAGTAACTCCAGTCTCCCAGAACCCACATCCTGTTCTCTGTCTAGCCTTGGGCACAGGCCTGCTTTTGCTCTTAGCAACCCAGATCTCTGGACTACCTTCTTAACCCTTCGAGGCAGTGAGATTTCCAAATCATGTCTTGTCCATACCCCTACATTGGGACCACCTACATTCCCTCCCATTGCTGCAGCATTAGGCTTCTCTGCCCTTTAGCAGGGGCCCAGACTTTTGCAAACTGCCTGAGATTCCCCAACTCCAACCTACACCTAGAAGGCTTCCCAAATTGCACTGTGCCTGCTGACTAGAGAGACCCAGACCTTAGGAAGAAGCCTGAGAGCATCTGATCCTCATCTGATTTGGGCCACTGCAGGAATTCCTGACCAACTGGCCCCTCCAATATAAAATCAAAAGAGAACCTGAAGCCTAGACCAATAAGAAAACAACAAAGGCACATCAAGTATACAAACAGAAAGAGACTTAAACCCAACAAAGGAAAGCTGGAGTCTCACACCAGAATCAGAAACAACAAAAGAAATCCACATGCTAAAGTCACAATGAAAAAAATAATAACATGAAAACCCCAAATAATATGTCCCTACCAAGCACCAACAGTCCTATCGAAGAATTCTATAATGGGAACCCCCTAGAGATAACCCAGGACACAGAATTCAAAAGAACGATTAAAAACATGGTCAAAGAAGTCAACAAGCTTGAAGAACACATAAAAAAACAAGGAACTAAAAGAAGATAGGGATAAACTTCTGACTGAATTCACAAAAGAGTTAGAAATATTGAAGGAAATTCAGGTTGAAATGAAGAAGAAAGTGAAACACTCAACAAGCTAATTAGAAACAACAGGAGAAAGCCTCACCAATAGAATGAATGAAATGGAAAACAGACTATCAAGACTGGACAATATAAAGTTGAAAAATTGAACCACTCAAGCAAAGATTATGAAAAATTTAAGAAAACAGAAATGGAATATGGAGGAAATGTGGGACACCATGAAAAGACCAAATCTATGCACCATAGGCATAGAGGAAGGAGAAGAATCTCAGGATAATGGTATGGACCAGGTTTTCAACAAAATTGTAGAAGAAAATTCCCCAAAATTAAAGAAAGACATGCCCATACAAATACAAGAAGTACATAGAACACCAAATAGACAAGACCAGAAAAGAAACTCGTCATGGCATATCATAGTAAAAACACTAAATGTACAGAATAAAGAGAGAATACTGAAAGCTGCAAAAGAAAAACAAGTCACACATAAAGGAAAACCCATCAGGATTACAGCTGACTTTTCAGTGCAATCTATGAAAGCCATAAGAGCCTGGACCAAAGTATTCCCAGTTTTAAATGACCATAGATGCCAACCCATAATACTTACCCAGCAAAAATGTCTATTATAGTTGAAGGGGAAGAAAAATCTTCCACAACATGAATAGGCTGAAAGAATACATGTCCACAAAACCAGCCCTTCAGAGAATACTTGAAGCAATACAAAGAATGGAGAAAGGAACAACTATACTCCAGTGTCAACAGAAAGAAACTAAATGAAGGTATAACTGTGGAAATGCAGTTAGAAATTTAATTTCTGCAAACAGAACTTAAAATGATGGGAGTAAATACACATCTTTCAATAATAACTTTAAATATCGATGGACTGAACTCCCCAGTCAAAAGACACAGGCTAGTTGAATGGGTTAAGAAACAAAATCCATTCTTCTGTTGCCTACAAGAAACCCATCTTACCTTCATGGACAGGTACTACCTTAAGGTGAAAGGTTGGAAAAAAAATTCTAAGCAAATGCTACTCAGTAAAAAGCAGGAGTTGCAGTTCTAGTATCTGACAAAATAGACTTCAAACTAAAACTAATCAGAAGAGATAAAGAGGGCCACTTCATTCTGATCAAAGGAACAATTAACCAAGAAGACATTACAATGATGAGCATATATGCACTAAACTCTGGTGAACTCAACTTTATAAAAACAATACTACAGGACTTTAAGACAAAGATTAATCTCAACATATTAATAGTTGGGGACTTCAATACCCCATTGTCTTCATTAGATGGGTCAGTGGGACAGAGAATAAACAGACATCTGAATTAAGCAATATCATACATCAAATGGACCTAACAGACATCTATCAAATATTCCACCCAAGCACCAAAGAACTTTGGAACTTACCCTAAAAGTGACCACATACTGGGGCACAAAACATGCCCCAACAAACACAAAAAAGTGAAATAATTCTATGCATTCTATCAGACCACAATGCAATAAAGTTTAAAATCAACACCAGAAGAAGCCCTAGTAACTACATTAATTCATGGAGCTAAAAGTATTCCTGGAACTAAATCAAAAGGACAAAACAACAAAACAAAACTTTTGGAACACTTTAAAAGCAGTCCTAAGAGGGAAGTTTATAGCTCTAAGTGCCTACATTAAAAAATCAGAAAGAACACAAATAAATGACTTAATTTTGCAACTCAAGATACTTAAAAGGCAACAACAAATGAAACCCAAATCCAGCAGACAAGAACAAATAACAAAAATCAGAGCAGAAATTAATGAAATACAAACAAAGAAAACAATACAAAGAATCAATGAATCTAAGAGCTTGTTCTTAGAAAAGATAAACAAGATAGACCCTTAGCCCAGTTAACCAAAAGGAACAAAGAACAACTCCAAATTAACAAAATCAGAGATGAAAGGGGAAACATCACAACAGATTCCCAAAAGATCCAGAACATTATAAGGGAATACTTTAAAAATCTATATGCTATTAAATTTGAAAATCTAAAAGAAATGGATGTGTATCTAAAATCATGGGAATCACCAAAGCTAAACCAAGAAGAGATCAACAGCTTAAAGAGACCCATAATAGACCCAAAAGTATGGAAATAAAAACAGTAACACAAAGCCTCCTGACTAAAAAAGGTCCAGGACCAGATGGATTTACAGCAGAATTCTACCAGAGGTTTAAAGAAGGTCTATATCCAATACTAGTTAATTTATTCAAAAAGATAGAAACAGAGGGAGAACTTCCAAATTCCTTTTATGAAGTCAGCATCACTCTAATACCAAAACAAAGTAAAGACACAACCAAAACTGAAAAATATAGACCCATATTCTTAATAAAATAGATGCAAAAATTCTCAACAAAATACTTGCACACCACATACAGATACCCATCAAAAAGATCATCCACCATGATCAAGTAGGCTTTATTCCAGAGATGAAGGGATGGTTTAATATACCTAAGTCAATAAATGTCATAAATCACATAAATGGACTCAAAGACAAAAACCACATAGTCATCTCAATAGATGCAGAGAAGGCCTTTGACAAAATTCAACCTATATTTATGTTGAAAGTCCTAGAGGGACTTAGACTGGAGGGAACATACCTCAACATAATTAAAGCTATATACAACAAACCCACAGCCAACATCATTTTAAATGGAGAAAAACAGGAAGCATTCCCATTAAAACCAGGAACCAGACAAGGCTGTGCACTGTCTCCACTCCTTTTTTACAAAAAAAATTTTATTTTTATTTTATGTGTATTTGTGCATTGTCTGCATGTAGGTAAGTGCACCTGTGTCATGCAATGCCCGCAGAGGTCAGAAGAGGCTGTCAGATCCCCTGGGACTGGAGTTATGGACAGTTGTTAGCTGCCATGTGGGTGCTGGGATTTGAACCCGGGTCTTCTGCAAGAACAGCCAGTGTTCATAGCCACTGAGCCATCTCTCCAGCCCCCTCCACTCTTTTTTAATATAGTGTTTGAAACTCTTGCTAGAGCAATAAGACAAGAGAAGGAAATTAAAGGAGTACTAATTGGAAAATAAGAGGTCAAATTCTCCCTTTTTGCAGATGATATTATATCTAAGAGATGCCAAAAATTCTACCAGAAAACTCCTAGAAATGATTAACACTTTCAGTAAAGTGGCAGTAAAATTAATATACAAAAAGCAGTAGCCTTTCTTTATACCAATAACAAGCAGTTGAAGAAAGAGTACACGGAAATACTCCCATTCACAATAGCCTCAAAAAACAACAACAACAACAACAACAACAACAACAAAAAACAACCTCAGAATAAGCCCGGTCAAAGACATTAAAGACCTCTACAATGAAAATTTTAAGTCTTTAAAGAAAGAGATTGAGAAAGACATCAGAAGATGGAAGGATCTCCCATGCTCATGGATTGGAAGAATTAATATTGTGAAAAATGGCCATTCTACTACAAAGTCATTTATAGATTCAATGTGATGTCAATCAAAATCCCCATGACATTCTTCACAGAATTAGAAAAAACCATCGAAAAATTCATATGGAAGCACAAAAGACCCTGGATAGCCAAAGAAATCCTGAGCACAAAGAGCAATGCTGGGAGGATTACTATACCAGATTTCAAACTATACTACAGAGCTATAGTCATAAAATCTGCATGGTACTGGCACAAAAATAGACCCATAGGTCAATGGAACATAATTGAATACCCAAACATCAGTACTCGCAATTTCAGCCACCTGATACTTGACAAAGGGGCCAAGAACATTCACTGGAGGAAAGACAGCATCTTCAGCAAATGGTGCTGACAAAGCTGAGTCTCAACCTGTGTAAGAATAAAACTAGGCCATTATTTTTCTCTTTGCACAAAATTCAACTCCAAATGGATCAAAAACCTCAATGTGAAACTTGAAATTTTGACACTATTAGAAGAAAACATTATCAGTAACCTACAAGATAGAGGTGTAGGAAAGGACTCTCTAAATCAGACACCAGTTGCTCAACAATTAAGGTCAACAATCAACAAGTGGGACCTCATTAAACTAAAAAGCTTCCGTACAGCAAAAGAAACAATCAAGGAAATTAAGAGAAAACCCACAGAGTGGGAGAAAAATCTTCACCAGGGACACATCTGACAAAGGTTTAACATCCTGAAAATATAAAGAATTCAAAAGACAAAGAATCAAGAAAGCAAGTAACCCAATTAAAAGATGGGCTAAGGATCGAACAGAGAGGTCTCAAAGATGGCTCAGCAGTTAAGAACACTGGTTGTTCTTGCAGAAGACCCAGGTTCGAATCCCAGCATCCACATGGCAGCTACAAACTGTCCCTAACTCCAATTCCACGGGATCCAACGGCCTCTTCTGTCCTCCTCAGGCATTGCACAACACAGGGTGCACTTATATACGTGCAGGCAATACACTCATATACATAAAATAAAAATAAATAAAATACTGAAAAAAAGAAGAAATAAAGATGGCTAAGAAACACCTTAAAAGGTGTTCAACATTGTTAGTAATTAGGGAAATGCAAATTAAAACAACTTTAAGATTTCATCTTACCCCAGACTGGCTAAGATCAAGAGAAAAAAATGACACCAAATGCTGGAGAGGATGTGAGGAATGGGGAATGCTCATCCACTGCTGGTGGGATTGCAAACTTGTGCAACCTGTATGGAAAGCAGTGTGCAGAACTCTTAAAAACTAAATGTGAACCTACTATATGACCCAGTTATACCACTCCTTGGCATAGACCCAAAGGACTCATCCTATTGCAGATACACTTGTACATCCATGTTTGTTGCTGCCCCTTTCACAATAGTTAAGGGATGGATGGAACCCAAGTGTCCCTCAACTGAGGAGTGGATAATGAAAATGTGGTTCATTTACACACTGGAATTTTACTCAGTGATAAAGAAAGATGAAATTATGAAATTTGTAGCTTAATGGGTGGAACTAGATACTGTTATAGTAAGTGAAGTAACAGACTCAGAAAAACAAATGACATATGTTCTCCCTCATATGTGGATTCTATCACCAAATACTTATATGTGAGTATGTACCCAGATGTAACTGCAGGAACCAGAATCATGAAAAGGAACCAGGGAGATAAAGGAAAAGAAAGAACCTGAGAGAGAACAGTAGGAGACAGGTGTTACTATGGGAGAAATGGATAAAAATTGGGTTATTTAAATAGGAGAGGGAGGGAAGGTTATACAAGGAACCTTGGGGATAAAGGAAAAGAGGAAGCTCAGAGAGGTGGGACCATAGGAGACTGGTATTTTCAAGGTAGAAATGGAAAAAATGGGGACACTTTAAATGGGGACACTGTGGCGGAAGGGTTAGACAGGGAGAGAGACATGAGAGATAAATAATGCCTAGCTATTTTTTAAGAAAAAAACACAGAGGAAATCATATTAGTCCAACAACCTAATGACAATGTACACATACATTATCTCTACACGAGTCCATGTGTATAACTAAAGGCTACATAACAAGAAACAGTGCCAGAGAGGAGAAACCTTCCATGAGTTGTTGGCCAGGGTGGTCCAAGAGACTCCCAAAATTATACAGTCTATTGCCACAACCCTTGGTGGCCTCCCAGATGATGAAGGTAAGACCCTACTGCTGAAGATAGAACATACTTTGGACACAGGCTTTGGAGCAATAGAGCTGGAGCTGACCTGAAACCACTTCCCCTGAAGGCTAGCTCTCATAGCTTTGGAGAGCACTATGACGGTGCCAAGGGAAAACATCAATCAATGGTCCAACACCAGCTTCAAAACCAAATAACCACATCAGTGGCCAGCATAGCATACGACATTGGTGCAGTAGTGGCACTTTTTTCTTGGGGTCAATCAACAGCTACCTAATTGGACTAAAAGGCCACTCAATGAGAGGAAAGCCAGGTGTGGTACTGTAAATATAACCAAATACATATGGCTGGAGAGGTCATAGATCTTAGAGAAAACCCCAAAGACTGTCACATTTCTAGACTTATGTAATTTACTGTGTGAAAAATATGTATCCTTATATTTATAGACAAACAAACATCCCAGTCACTCATCAAAGAAGCTTATTTTGCACCAGTCAGAGACTATAACCAAGTACCACAACTATGACCAGGTACAATGACTGGTCACACACAGACATTGTCTATGAATTACACAGGCCTAAGCAATACATCTACAATGCGACCTTTATACCTAAGGCACAAAGAACATAGAACAGGGGTAATGAAGACTACACTAATAAATTTCTCAGTTCTCATTAATGAAGATCCCTCATGCAACAGAGGGCCAGGAACACAAAAGGTCACAATGGCCAAAACATAGAGATTAAGAGTCTGCAGATTGCTGGTCCTTGGACAGGATTCATATATTAAACTTCACCTGCCCAGGGCTCACCCACCAGAGACCATCTCGGAAGAAGGGGTGGAAAGATTCTAAGAGCCAGGGAGGAGGTACATGACCATATGGAAACAGAGTTCTACAAGCTCCTGGGACCCTGCTCATATGATTCTATGGCAATGGTGTCGGCATACACAAGTCCCATGCAAACTCAGGGAGACAAAAACCCATCATAGAACTGGGGAAATGAACAGCAAACTCCAATCTTAGCTGAAGAAACATTGGCAACTGATTACTGCTAGGTGAGGAAGAGATGATCTTCCTAAAACAAGAGATGCTAAATAGTCTGACTAGATGTCAGTGGATGGACTTGCACTGGGGAATGACTGGGGTCACTGATTTGACACATTGGGCCTTAAGATGGATGACAGAGTATATGGGTTCCAGAGGGGGTGCTATGGGAGGGTGCCAGTGGGAATGGGGTATAAAGATGATTAAGATTGTTTGAGATATTCTGTATAAAACACACAAAAATTCAATAAAAACAAATTTAAAAAGTACATATATTTTTAAAAGCTGGGCATGGTGCACACTTGTAATTGCAGAACTGGGGAGGTGGAGACAGGTAGATCCCTGGTGCTTGCTGGCCAGTCAGCCTAACCTAATTGGGCAGTCCCAGGCCAATGAGAGACTCTGTCTCAGAAAACAAGGTGGACATCATCTGACTAATGATACCCCAAGGTTGACCTCTCGTGTGCACATTCATGTGTACACAGATGCTTGTACACATCAACGTATGTGTACCTGCACATATATGAACACACATATGCACACACAGAACTTTACTTGCTTCTTTACATACTTTATTTTTTCTTGTTCATAAAACATGCTGAGTTATTTGTCTATGCCCATAAACATACACACAGAGCTGATTCTAGTTATTTAGAGAAGTCATATTCTAGACCAGACTTCAGCAGACCACCTGAGAGTGCCTGGATCCAGCCTCTGCCTGGAGGTGAGCTTCCCAAAATCACGCTGTGCCCAACCCCCTGCATAGGACCATGTGTGGCTCCTCTCACTTCATCAGGGCAAGACATCTCTGCCCTACAGTAGGGGCTGAGGCCTTAACAGACAGCCCAAGAGTACCAAAATCGGGCCTCCCCTTAGCGAACCTCCCAAATTGTGCTGTGAGTCTAGACGTTAGAAGGAAGCCTGAGTGTACCTGATTGGAGCCTGACTTGGACCTCTGTGGGAGCTCCTGAGTAGCTGATCTGAAGCCCTCATTTACCCCCAATATAAAATCTGAGAGAACTTGAAACCTAGACCAACCCAGCTTTGCATACCCAATAAGAAAACAACCAAGGCACACCAATAATACAAACAGAAGCAGACTTCAACTCAACAAAGGAAGGTTTGCATTTCACACCGGAATCACAACCAACAACGAAAAAAGAAATCCACATGCCAGAATCCCAACAGAAAAATAATAATATGGAAAACCAAAATAGTATGTTCCCACCAAACTCTACCAGTCCTGTAGAAGACTTCAACAAGGAGAACCCCCTAGAGATAACCCAGGACACAGAATTTAAAAGAACAGTCATAAACATGATCAAAGAATTCAACAAATTTAAAGAACACATAAAGAACTAAAAGAAGATAGGGATAAACTTCTGACCGAATTCACAAAAGAGAAATATTGAAGAAAATTCAGGCTAAAATGAAGAAGGAAGTGAAAAACTCAATAAGCTGATTTGAAACAATAGGAGAAAGCCTCACTGCTAGAATGAATGAAATGGAAAACAGAATATCAACATTGGAAGATAAAGTTGGAGAACTGGACCTCAAGGAAGGATTATGAAAAATTAAAAAAAAAAACCACAGGAATGGAATTTGTAGGAAATGTGGAACGCCATGAAAAGACCAATTCTAAGTCTATGCATCTTTGACATAGAGGAAGGAGAAGTATTTCAGGTTAATGGCATTGACCAGATCATAAACAGGATTGTAGAAGAGAATTTCCCCAAATTAAGGAAAGACATCCCCATACAAATACAAGAAGCACATAGAACACCGAATAGACAGAACCAGAAAAGAAACTCCCCACAACATATGATAGTAAAAACACTAAATGTACAGAACAAAGAGAAAATGCTGAAACCTTCAAAAGAAAAACAAGTCACATATAAAGGAAAACCAATATAAAATAAGTTTTATATTGACTGACTTTTCAGTGCAAACTACGAAAGCCATAAGAGCTTGGACCAAAGTATTCCCAGTTTTAAATGACCATAGATGCCAACCCAGAATACTTTACCCAGCAAAAATGTCTATTGTAGTTGAAGGGGGAAGAAAAATCTTCCACGACCACGAATAGGTTGGAAGAATACATGTCCGCAAAACCAGCCTTTCAAAGAATAATTGAAGTGATACAAAGAATGGAGAAAGGAGCAACTATACAGCACGGGCAACAGAAAAAAAAAAAAAACTAAATGAAGGTATAACTGTGAAAATACAAAAGTAGACAAAGAATGCAAACAGTAATCAAAATAATGACAACCAATACATGTCTTTCAATAATAACTTTAAATATCAATGGACTGAACTTGCCAGTCAAAAGATATAGGCTAGTTGTATGAATTAAGAAACAAAATCCATCCTTCTGTTGTCTGCAAGAAACCCATTTCACCTTCATGGACAGGCATTACCTTAAGGTGAAAGGATGGAAAAAAAATATCCTAAGCAAATGATACTCAGAAAAAAGCAGGAGTTGCAATTTTAATATCTGACTTCAAACTAAAACTAATCAGAAGTGATAAAGGTTACTTCATTCTGATCAAAGGAACAATTAACCAAGAAGACTTTATGATCATGAATATATATGCACCAAACTCTGGTGCACCCAAATTTATAAAAACAATGCTATAGGACTTTAAGACACAGATGAACCCTAATTCAGTAATAGTAGTAATAGTAGGGAACTTCAATAGCCTACTGTCTCCATTAGACAGGTCAACTGGACAAAGAATAAACAGAGACATCTGAATTGACTGATACCATACATCAATGGACCTAACAGACATCTACCAAATATTCCACCCAAGCACCAAAGAGTACACTTTCTATTCAGCATCCCATGGAACTTTCTCCAAAATTGACCACATTCTGGGACATAAACCATGCCTCAACAAATACAAAAAAAATTGAAATAATACCATGCATTCTATCAGTCCACAATGCAATAAAGCTTAAAACACCAGAAGAAGCCCTAGTAATTACACCAACTCATGGAGATAAACAACACACTCCTGAATGATAAGTGAGTCAAAGGAGAAATTAAGAAAGAAAATTAGGGGCTGGAGAGATGGCTCAGCGGTTAAGAACACTGGTTGTTCTTGCAGAAGACTGGGGTTCGAATCCCAGCACCCACATGCCAGCTAACGACTGTCTGTAACTCCAGTCCCAGGAGATCTGACAGCCTCTTCTGACCTCCGCAGGCATTGCATGACACAGGTGCACTTACCTACATGCAGGCAATACACGCATACACATAAAAAATAAAAATAATAAATAAAAGTTTAAAGAATTATTTCTGGAATTAAATGAAAAGGACAATACAACAAAACAAAACCTCTAGGACACTTTAAAAGCAGTCCTAAGAGGGAAGTTAGCTCTAAGTGTCTACATTAGAAAAATCAGAAAGGGCAAGTCCAGGTATGGTAGCACACACCTTTAATCCCAGCACTCGGGAGGCAGAGGCAGGTGGATCTCTGAGAGTTCAAGGCAAGCCTGATCTACATAGTGAGTTCCAGGCCAGTTGGGGCTACAGGGAGACCCTTTCTCAAAAAGACCGAAAAAAAAAAATCTGAAAGAGCACAAATAAATGACTTAACATCACAACTCAAAACTCTGGGAAGGCAAGAACAAATCACCCCATGTGAAGAAATAACAAAAACCAGAGCAGAAATTAATGAAATAGAAACAGAGAAAGCAATACAAAGAATCAATAGACCCTAATTCTGAAGACAGGACATACTTTGGACACAGGATTTGGAGCAATGGAGCTGGGACTGACCTGGAAGCCACCTCTCCTGAAGGCTAGCTCTGATAGCTTTGGAGGACACTATGTGTGCTGGATAGCTTTAGTGTCAACTTGACACACCTGGGTTGAGGGGACCTCAACTGGGGAATTGCCTCCATTGGACTGGCCTGTGGCCATGTCCGTGGGGCATCTTCTTGATTGTTGAGTGATGTGGGAGGGCCCAGCCCACTGTGGGTAGTGCCACCCCTGGGAAGGTAGGCCTGTATTGCATAAGAAAGCAGGCTGAGCAGGGGCCAGGGGAGCAAGCCAGTAAGCCGTGATTCTCCATGGCCTGTGCTCCAGCTCCTGCCTCCAGGTTCTTACCCTGAGTTCCTACCTTGGGCTCCCTGATGAACTGTGACCTGGGAGATGTAAGCTGAATAAACCCTTTCCTCCCCAAATTGGTACTGGTCAGAGTGTTTTGTCACAGCAATGAGAAACAAACTAGAACACTATGCAAGCTGGTAAGGGAGAACATCAGTCAGTGGTCCAACCCCAACTTCAAGGCCTAAAAACCACAACAATGACCAGCACAGCAAACAACATTGGCGCAATGGTGACACTTTTATCTTTGGGGTAATCAACAGCTACCTAATTGGACTTAAAGCCCACTCAATGGGAAGAAACTCATGTGTGGTGCTTTAAACCTAGCCAAATATACATAGCTGGAGAGGTTATAGGTCTTAGAGAAAACTCCAAGACTGTCACATCTCTAGACAAATGTAATTTCTTATGTGCAAAATATGGATCTTTAAATTTATAGACAAGTATCTCAGTCATCACTCATCAAAGAAACTTCTTTTTCAAGAGACAGAGATAATTACAGAGTTCCACAACTGGTCACACACAGAGATTGTCTGTGACCTGCCCAAATCTAAGTTGCACATCTAGAATGCAGCCTCTACACCTAAATCTCATGGAACATAGAAGAAGGGATGAAGAGAACACTAATGCATCTTTCAACTCTCATCGGTGAAGTTCCCTCATGCAACAGAGGACCAGGAATGCAAAAGGTCACAAATGGCCAAACTGCAGAGATAAGAGTCTGCAGAGTGTGGGTCCTTGGACAGGACTCCTGTATTAAAATTCACCCTCCTCAGGGCTCAGGGACCATTTTGGAAGAGGGGGCTGAACGATTGTAAGAGTCAGGGAGGAGGTGCAGGGCCATATGGAAACAGTCCTATAGGCACCTGAGACCCTTCTCATATGAACCTACAGCAATGGTGTCAGCATGCACAAGACATGCAAGCTTAAGCAGAACTGTGGAGATGAACAGCAGGCCCCAATTTGGTCTCTTATCTCACCTGCCTCTATTTCCAGTGTGCTGGGACTAAGGGCTTGGGCCACCAAGGGCTAAAATCAGAATTTAATTTTCAGAATCCAGATAGGTAGGAACACTTTACAGAGGTGTGTTAATACTGGTTGGCAGGTTTCTATCTGCAAGACAAGGAAAGTTGCTTCTGGGAGAACTGACTTGGAGGCTCCCCTCCCTCCTCCCCCACGTGGCTATGGAGGGTCAGAGCTGTCCATCTAGGAAGGTTTAAAACAGCAATCAAGCAAGCCCACTTCCATACTAGGGGAGAGCCAGCAGTGTGTGTGTGTGTGTGTGTGTGTGTATGTGTGTATGTGTGTGTGTGTGTGTGTGTGTGTTTAGGCATGGTAGAATATTTGCTAATGCCCAAAGCAAAATGCAAAGAAATGACACCAAAGTTAGCAAGTAGGCCTGTGCCTGAAAGATTCCCAGATCTAGGAAGGGAGTGCCATGTGTCTGAAAATCGTATCACTTCTGGTATGACTCTGTTTCTCCTTTGGAGTGTATAACATTCCAAAATCCCAACCCATGGTATGTTGCTGCCCACAGAGGTTAGGTCTTACCTTAGTTAACCTAAAAAAGATAATCCCTCACAGGCATGCCCAGAGGCCTGTTTCCCAGGTGATTCTAGATTTCATCAAGTTGATGATTAAGATTAACCATCTCAACTCTCATTTATGAAGCTCCCTCATGCAACAGAGGGCCATGAACACAAAAGGGCACAAATGGCCAAAGCATAGAGAATAGGAGTCTGCAGAGTGTGGGTCTTTGGACAGGACTCCTATATTAAACTTCACCCACCCAGGGCTCAGGGACCATTGTGGAAGAAGGGGTGGGAAGATTGTAAGAGTCAGGGAGGAGGTGCATGACCATATGGAAACAGAGTCTTACAGGATCCTGGGACCCTGCTCATATGAACCTACAGCAATGGTGTCAGCATGCACCAAACAAACCCAAGCATATAAAACCCCATCATAGAACTGTGGAGATGAACAGCAGGCCCCAATCTTAGTTGAAGAATTATTGGCAGCTGATTACTTTTGGATGCGGAAGAGCTGATCTTCTTAAAGGGAGGGACTCTAAATAGGCTGACTAAATCCCAGTGGATGAACTTGCACTGAGGGATATCTGGGGACACAAACATGATAGGCTTTAACATAAATGACAATGTAGGAACTCCAGTAGTGGTCTATGGGAGGGTGCCAAAGGGGAAGGTGGTATAAAGATGATTTTATATATGAAATACACAAAAATCCAATAAAATTTTAAAAAGAATATTGCAAATATAAAGAGTTATTGATGATTAAAGATTTGTCAATGTAATGGAATGAGAGTTTTGAAAAAGTTGAAGCAAAGCTGTCTCAATTAAATCAAGAAATGTATAAATTTCTATTATACTGTACCATGTACTATTTGATCAGTTTTTTACTGATGAACATTAAATTTGCTCCCAAGTTTTACTTCCAAAAAAAGGTCATGTTCTAGAAAGTAAACATCGAATTAGTGAATACTACACTTCTGTTCTTAGGAGAAATGCAAGGTTAGGTTCCAGTTAACTTCTGAGCACAATATTTTTGTCAAGCCTTCATTATTTTACTTGCATTATGTCTATTTCTGTTTAATTACACTTTACTTAAACCACATTTTTTGACTCACTAACATTAAGCTCAAAAGCAATTAACAGTATAACTTAGGCCTAAACTGAAGTTTTCTAATATAAGTATTTTTCTTTGTAAGATATGCCATAGCTTTCTTGAATTTTAAAACACCAGCCACCTTGCCATTATAATGAATAATGAATAATAATGAAATAATTATTAACAAAATATTTGAAATGATGAAATAATGAAATGAATAATGAAATCACTAAATAAAACATTAAAATATTTTTAAAGGGGAAGGATGTGTTATTAAAAAGACTCAGAAAGTGACATATGTGCTTCAGATGGCAGAAATTTGTTGCTACTCTGTACATCAGTGTAATCAATAATTATAAAAATAAGACGCTGGAGAGGTAGTTCAATGGTCAAGAACACTGGCTATTCTTGCAGAAGACCCGGGTTTGAATCCCAGCACTCACATGGCAGCTAACAACTGTCCATAACTCCAGTTCCAGGGGATCTGACAGCCTCTTCTGTCCTCTGTGGGCATTGCACGACACAGGTACACTTACCTACATGCAGGCAATACACACATATACATAAAAATAAAAATATTTTAAAAAGTGAAAGTGCTGGGGGGCTGGAGAGATGGCTCAGTGGTTAAGAGGTTAAGGCTCTTCAGCTGAAGACCCAGGTTTAAATCCCAGCACCCACAGTGGCTAAATTGCTTTGGTCTTGAATTACTTGGGTAACTGCTTGCCTTGCTTGTGTGAAGATTTATTTTAATGCAGTATTCGGAGACCTTTTTCTTTTGGTTACCTGTAAATGTATCAGATCTGAAGTCTTAAAAAATCTTTCCAGTCTATCTGTGTTAGTGGTTTGATGGGCTGAATATATTAGAGAATACTGATCTTTTTCATCTTTGTTTTTCTTCTAGGAAACAGTTTTCCCATCCCAAGTCACTAATGAGCATGAGTCATTGGTAATGGTGAAGAAACTTTTTGCTACTTCTATCTCATGTATAACATATTTGAGGGGCTTGTTTCCAGAGAGCTCTTATAAAGATCGCCATTTAGATGGTAATGTTCAGTTCAATGATTGCTTTGGCTAGTGCTCCATCTTTCTACTTAGCAGGAATAAGCCTTTCCTCTCATAGAGCGCATTAATTCTAACTTATGGGCATGTTCTTCAAGATCAGTTTTCTAATTCATTTTCTGTTTTAATTTTGCTTTTTTTGTTCTTATTGTTAATTTTGAGACAGGGTCTCCCTGTAGCCCCAGCTGACCTGGAACTCACTATGTAGACCAGGCTGGCCTCCATCTCTCAGAGATCTGCCTACCTCTGCCTCCAGAGTACCACCACACCTAACTCTTAATTTTGCTATTTTTAATGGTTTCACTTTTAGGAACATTAGCGTCTAGCGAAAAATCAAGTGAAGAAGAAACCTGTAGAGATTAAGTCTAGTAGCTCTGGGCTGTCCATGGAAAGCAATAGCCATGACAAAAATCTATTTGAATGCTAAAGATTCACATTGTTTTGTACCTTAGTTGAAGTTGTTATTTGAGGTACATATTCACCCTGAAGAAGTTCAAAGGAATCCATGAGAAACTTCTCCTTAACATATATAAATATTCATGGGGGAAGCAAATTCATTTGTTGATTAGCATGGATATTTATACATCTATTATTCTTTTTAAAAAAATTATGTTTATTTTATGTGTATGAGTGTTTTGCCTGTATGTAAAGGAACCACATGCATGCAATGCCCGTGGAGGCCAGAAGAGGGCATCTGATCCCCTGGAACTGGAGTTCCAGATGATTGTGAGCAACCTTGTGGGTGCAGGAACTGAACTTGCAGCCAGTGCTCTTAACTACCGATCCAGCTCCTACAACTGTTATTCTAATCAGTTCTATATTTTTATTTTAATTAATTAATTAATTAATTAATTAATTAATTTTTGGAGACAGGATCTCACTGTGTAGCTCTGACTGGCCTGGAACTTGATATGTAGACCAGGTTGGCCTTGAATTCACAGAGATCTATCTGCCTCTGTTTCCTGAGTGCTGGGATTAAAGGTGTGCATCCCCGTGCCTGGCTATTTCCTTTTAAAACTTTAATTGTATTATCATTGTGCGTGTGTGGGGAGGGTGTATGAGAGAGAGAGAGACAGACAGACAGACAGACAGACAGAGACAGAGAGAAAGACAGAGAGACAGAGACAGACAGAGATAGAGACAGACAGAGACAGAGAGACAGACAGAGAGAGACAGAGACAGAAACAGACACATGCTATGTGCCTGTGTAGAGGTTCGAGGACAACTTTCAGTCAGTTCTGTTCTTCCACTGTGGTCTTCCCAAGACTGAACTCAGGTTGTCAGGCCCACATAAGTGCTTTTTCCCCCTGAGCCATCTCTCTGGCTCCGTTATACTTGTACTTCTTTTGTCTTTTGTGCCCTTAATCTTATTACTTTAGATTATAAGCTGTATCTACCTCTTCTCCATCCCTTGTATTTAAAAAACTTATACCTGAGGACCTTTAAGTTTTCAAAATCTTATTATCTGTTTAAAAAGGTGGGCTGTGGGACCAGAGATGGCTCGTTGGCTAAGAGCACTGGCTACTCTTACAGAGGACCAGGTTCAGTTCCCAGTACCCACATGTTGGGTAACTAACATCCATCTGTAACTCCAGTTCTAGGGAATCCAGTGCTCTTTTCTGGACTCTGTGGGCATTGTAGCATGTGGTGCACTTACACACATACAGTTAAAGTGTCCATACACATAAAATAAAAATAAAAAATTAAAAGCTGTGTTGTAATGAAAAAAAAAAGTCGGTGAGATGGCTCAGTGGATAAAAGTGCTTGCTACCAAGACTGATGAGCTGAGTTCAGTCCTTGGAATCCACATAGTGGAAGCAGAAAACCAACTCAAGTTGTACTCTGACCTCCACACATGCACTGTAGCATGAATCCCTGTCACTGTAGTCTTCCTCTCAATGTATTGTATTTAAAGTGACACATCACAAAAATTCTCAAAACTCCTGTTAATCTTTTCTTTTTAAAAAAGCCTGTAAATATGCCAATGTAGAGCAATCTTCATATCCCTCAACAGTAGCAGATATGATGTTAATTTTAATATAGGAAAACAATATGAAAAGATGAGAGACTTGGAGCCAGTGAGATGGCTCAGTGTGGGTAAAGGTGCTTGTTGCCAAATCTGATGATCTGTGTTCAATCTCCAGAACCCACATGGTAGAAAGAGAGAACCGACTTTAGCAAATTGCCCTATAACCTTCACACATGCACTGTGGCACACACTTTTTCAAGTTTGCATACACACACACACACACACACACACATAAATACAAAAGAATGTAATGAAAAATTTAAAAAGACAAGAGACTCCTATGAAATCACACATGAATCCATGATTGATTTTATACTGACTTCAACTCAAGCTTGTAATATCCATTTCTTTTTCTTAATATGGAAAATGATTATATTTCACATGGAAACAAATATTTAAGAATAATCCATGCATTTATATTTAGATTTTTTTCATTGAGAAGGAAAGAAATTAAAAAATGAGATTGGGAGTATGTTTTAGATTAGTCAGTTGAGATCATCTCAATATCACCTTAAATTATTTAGCAGTGAAAACAGGCAAAGATATAATACAAACTAATTTTACAACAAACTCTGTTGTGCTACACTGCTAAACTGTCAATAAAATTGGGACTAAGATAATTATCAACTTAGAATTTATTTTAAAAGTAAATATTTAGAAATTGAAAATGTTTTTATAAGATATGAAACAGTAAATTACATAAAAGTAAAGGACATGGCCCATTTGGCACAGACAGTTTCAGTAGGACAGTTGTTTCTATTTTGTAGACCTGAGTTTAAAAATTCTCCGAGAAGACAAAAAATGTCCTGGGTCACTGCATATTATCAAATGGTAAGTAATTTAAATTCCACAAAATTTAAACAACATTTTTTTATCATGGTTGAAATTATCCATAAGATTTTATTTTGTAAGATCCCTTCTTTAAGCCAATTTTCTTTACCTGTTTCTTTTTTCCTAGAAATTGTAGAAAATATTCAGTTTTATAAGTTATTGATTATATTTAGAATAAATGGACTTGTATAAAGAAAAAAAAACCCTAAATTTGATTATTCATCATGTGCATACCCGTGTATTAACATTATGGGAGAAAAAGGAGACTATGCTTTTCTACTTCAAAATTACTTGTATATTATTTATAGAATTCCATAAATGTATTAAAAGATATTGGAAGTTTAAAAAATGTTTAAACAGAAAGGGTAAAATTGTTATCAACTTAATATATTTCAGAACAAAAAACATAAATCAATTCTGTACTTAGAATTTTTGACTGTGCATGTGGTCAAAATTGACATTAGGTATTTATTTCTTGACAGGATTCAAGGTTGTTTTGATGCTTTGGAAAGGAGATACGTAAGAATATTTTGATATTTACACCAGGATTAAAGATTCATCTTTTACCTCTTAAAAAAAAGTTTAGATTTTTATTTTGTTGTGTTTAACAGTGTAGCAGTGCCTACATTTGCATTCACAAGGTTATTTCCTTTTGTTTTATGCCTTTGTTGCCCCACTGATGTCTATCTTACATCAATTAGAAATGAAACCTTCGCGGGGTGTGGCCTTTAGTCCCAGCACTAGGGAGACAGAGAGAAACTTGGCCATGTTCTACACAAATAACACATTCTTTTATAGTAGTGTGATTTGTTGATATGGTCAAAAAGTCCTTATTTATAATACAGTTATATCCTACCGGCAGTATTTGGTTTTTTTTTTAAAGATTTTTTTATTTTATGTGTACAGTGTATTGCCTGCATGTATGTGAGTGCACCCGTGTTGTGCATTGCCGTGGAGGTCAAAAGATGGCTTTGGATCCCTTGGAACTGCAGTTAAGGAAGTTTGTAGCTGCCATGTGGGTGCTGGGAATAGAAACTGGGTCCTCTGAAGATCAGTCAGTGCTCTTAATCGCCGAGCCATCTCTCCAGCCCTGGTACTCTTATCTTTTTAACCATAGAGTTCCCTCTGAAGTTACTGGACAAGATCCACAGGATATGGGATAAGGAAGACAAGAGTTTGGCATTTATTTAGCACATGGAACATGTTCAAAATAGTGGTGATTCGATTTGCAGATATGAAAGGAAAAAAGACTTGAATAATCTATTTTTATCCTATTTTGGCAAATGTAACTCATGTGTGTAACCTGTTCTTTCAAAACAGATAGTATATTTTGAATTTTTTGAAAATGCCTTAAATTTTAAGTGCATATGCTCTCTCATGCTTCTCTGGACAGCTATGAAGACTTTAGTGAAACAACCCACTGCAATACCTTAATTTCTGTATATAAAATGGGGAGGATGGGGTGGAGAGATGGCTCAGAAGTTAAGAAGATCACTGGCTGCTCTTGCAGAGGACCCAGGTTTGGTTTTCAGCACCCATATGGTAGCTAACAACCATCTGTAACTCCAATTCCAGGTGATGTGGCTCTCTTCTGGCCTCTGTAGGCATTGCACAACATGGGTGCAGTTACATACATGCAGGCAGAACACTCATATACATAAAATAAAAAATTTTAAATGGGGATAATAAAAGAATCTACCTCTTAGAGTTATTAAATGAGTTAGGGACTGGCAGTATGGCTTGGCAAATAAAGGCATTTCTGCACAAGCCCGTTGATCTATCAGTCCCTCTTAACCCATGTGAAAGTGGAAGGAGAGAACTGATTCCCCACTTGTCCTCTGATCTCCACATGCACACTGTGGGATGCATATCCTTGATCTCACACCATTAAAAAAAGATTTTGAATGAGTTAATAATAAAAAATAGTGGCTCTCAATTAATTGCTTTGGAAATGTCAAATGACAATACTTTAGATAGATACAGATGTGTCTGACCCATAGTCTATGGGCCGTGAGACCTAGAATAGCTATGAATGTGGCTCAGTGTAAACTTGTGAACTTAAAACATTATAAGACCTTTTTGTGATTTTATTTTTGCAATTCAATTGCATGGTTCTTCAGTGTGAACTTTGTAGATGACATTGTCATTTCACAGTGTTCAAAGGTTAGACATGCCTGACAGACTTAAAAATATTTTTTGAGCCAGGCGTGGTGGCGCACGCCTTTAATCCCAGCACTCAGGAGGCAGAGGCAGGCGGATCTCTGTGAGTTCAAGGCCAGCCTGGTCTACACAGTGAGTTCCAGGACAGCTGGAGCTACAGGGAGACCCTGTCTCAAAAATTATATATTTTTTGATATATTTTTATTTAATGTGTATGAGTGTTTTGCCTGCATATATGTAAATACAACACATGTATGCAATACCCACAGAGGCCAGAAGACGATGTAGGATCTCCTAGAACTGGAGTTACAACAGTTGTTAGTTGCTATGTGGGTGCTGGGAGTCGAACCCACGTCCTCTGCAAGAGCAGCCAGTGCTCTTAACCACTGAACCATCCCTACAACCCCCGGTAGCCTCTTAAATAAATAGTAGTTTCATTGTTTCTGATTTGTTAGCATCTTATAATTTTTCTCATGTGATCTTGTTGCAGTAGGATATAATTTTAAAGTAGTTAAATGGGAAGTTTAGGTAAAGAAATCATGAATTCAAGGCCATCCTGGGCTACAAGACCTGTTTTTTTTAATGTAGTGTAAATAAAGCCAAGTTTGAGTATCTAGAGACCTTGAAAGATGTTCTGTTGAAGCACACATTACTAATTATGAAATTTTGGGAGATTTTTAGTTTACTTTGTACTTTATGCTAAAGTTTGAATTCTTTAAAATGAGCATATATGTCAGGGTATGGTAGTACATGGTTGTGCATGCCTTTAATCCCAGCACTCAGGAGGTAGAGGCAAGTGGATCTCTGTGAGATCCAAAACAAAATAAAATAAGCATGTATATATAAGGTAATTATTATAAGATGAGATATATCTTAATTTATTCCTATTATCATACCTTACAATTCCAACCCATTTTCTATATTAAGTTCTTTCAGAAACTTAAGTCTGATCCTGTTTTTCTTTATGCTTAAAATTTTTTCTGGACTCTGAAAATAAAGTTCGTAGTCTGTCATGTGATCTGAAAGGTCTGAATGATCCCTATAGGCCTTTCCAAGGCATCCCTCTCACTCCTGTGCTGAAGCTACATTAAGATTCTAGAACATACCAAATTCCTTTTGTCTTTCCATATATTGTTCTTTTTGCCTAAAAAATTCTGTCCCATATCCCATACATGTTGCTTGCCCAACTCCAATTTATCACACTTCCACAGTCCAGTTGTCCCTGCTTAGTATTCGCATGGCACCCTGAGCTGTTTCTTCATATCCCAAAACATAACTGTATGATTATAATGATGTAACTATAAATGAGATTTTTTTCTTAGTGTTCATCTCCCTTGCTAGTTGCATGTCTTGAGGTCAGTGGCCACATGTACTCTTCTTGCATGTATCAATGAACTGTTCTATGTGGTTTATAAAACCAGCTATATGCAGTAACCAAAAGAGCCATATGGTGGCACTAAAGTTTCAGTCCTTGGTATTTAATTATGGTTCTCAAATTTTATATTTTATGTTTAAAAATCACCACGTTATGCCTCTGTATTTGAAAATCCTTTAACTCAGCGAGAATGTTTTTATAGTTGTGTATTACGTAGCAAGTCAAGGCTTTTTTTATAAGCTACATCAGACTTTAAAATATTTTAAGCTACTAGATTGGTTTCAAAAGGGGTACTTTTTAGATATTCTCATGGCATATTTAATTTTAAGCAATAATTATTTTGTATATCTTTTGCCTTCTAAATTAAAATATAACTTTTTTGTATCCTTCTGTCCCCCGTAGAGCCCTATGTTTGTAATACACACTGTTTGGATGAGTGAATAATTAATATTACTTTTTCTGACCTTCTGAATATTTTTCCTGCCCAAATATTTGGAACTTCTCCAAAATACTATTTTAACTAGTCTCTACTGAAAGGATCAATAATATAGTTACGAGTATATAATAATGCTGCTTTTCTTTTCTCTTGAAGCTACACATGGCAGTACTTACGGTAAGTACACACTTTTACATTGACTTTTTGTATGTGAAGGATTTAAAAAGTAATTGTCCCCTTTCTCCCTTTTGAGATTTGTGACATTTTAGCATTTGAACACTGGATCTAGGGCTTAAGAGAGTGGCTCAGTGACAGAGTGCTTGCCCAGCATACACAAGGCCCTGAGCTCAGTTCCCAGCACCACAAAAATTTAAAAAATAGGATCTGCTGGGTGTGGTGGTGCACGCCTTTAATCCCAACACTTGGGAGGCAGAGGCAGGTGGATCGCTAGGGCTCCTGGGGGACCCTTTTCAAAAAAAAAAAAAAAAAAAAAAAAAAAAAAAAAAAGGAAAAAAAAAGAAAAGGATCTACTGCTTTTTACTTTACTTTATGTGTATCAGTGTCTTGCCTGCATGCATGCAAGAGGTGCCCATGGAAGACAGAAGAGGGTGTTGGCCCCCCTGGAACTGGAGTTATAGATAGTTGTAAGCAACTATGTGGGAGCTGGGAACCAAGCCAGGTCCTCTGCAAGAACAGCAAGTGCTCTTAACCGCTGAGCCATCTCTTCAGCCCTCTATCAGAAGTTTTAATAAAATGTAATAAACTTTTAGTACACTTCTTTGGCATTTTATAAAGTATGGGAAAATATACCATTTGCTTAGAGGATTTCACTATTTTGTTTTTTTAGTTAACAGAGTCAGAGGCTTTTGTTTTTAAAGTTTTATATGCCCATGGGTATAAAATGGTTAAGAATAGAAAGAAAATTGAGATAACTGATAATATTATGCATATGGTTTATTTAATATTTTTTATTGTCATGTCCTTTTTTGAAAAACTTATTTTCATTTTATGTGTATGTATGTTTTGCCTGCATGTATGTAAATGTACGATGTGTGTGCCTTGTGCCTGCAGAGACCAGAAGAGATCCTTGAATATCCTGGAACTGGAGTTAAGGACAGGTGTTAGCTGCCATGTGGGTGCTGGGTCCTCTGCAAGAGCAGCCAATGCTCTTAACCACTGAGCCATTCCTTTAACCCTGTTTAAATTTTTTTTTTAATTTTAGTTTTTTGAAACAGCCTTTCTCTGAAGCCCCAGCTGGCCTGGAACTCACTATGTAGACAAGGCTGTCCTTGAACTCACAGAGATCCGCCTGCTTCTGCCTCCCAAGTGCTAAGACTACAGGGGTGCGCCACCATACCCGGCTCCCTAGTTAAATATTTTTAAACCATAGAAAATTAAGAGTTTATTTGTAGCATAGTCACAATAATTTTTAAAACTTTACATCTGTTATAAGGAATTTCTTAATATTAAATGTTCACAGGAAATTCTAAAATCTCTGTTCACAAAATAAGAGCTCATTCTATCTCTAGTTGCGAGATATTCAGTTAACAGACCACAAATTGAACTCTTTACATAGACAGTGTATTTGGTGAATAGTAATCTAGTAAGTTTTGGAAATTAAATGCTGTTTATTTTTCTTTAAATAGCTTTACACAAATCCCAAGGAACCTGAGGTAAGAAGACACACATATAGATGGTAGTATATATGTATTATTTTTAAGTGTGTTTATGTGAATTTAGGTTGCAGATTATGTTACTAGACTGCCATTTGAACAGAATAACTTATAGTGAATGTTCAATATATTTTATTATAAATGGGACCAATATTTTATTAAGAGATTTTTCAGAAACAAGGGTATTAGGAAAAAGAAAAAAAGCATTGAGTAGAACTGAGCATATTCTGTAACATGTTGATGTTAAGATTCTCCTAATCATAAATACATAAAAGCCACATTTTATTATTTATTTTAACTGATTTTGAATTCTTTCTTTTTATGGTCTTTTGGAAAAATAAAAGACATAGCATTATTCTAAATTCTTTTGCCAATGACATTCTCCCATTACTGATCTTTTCACAAAGTTTCAGAATATTTCTTCTTTACTTCTCACTCTAGATTTCTTTCCTTTACTTAATGAATCCTGCTTGCCCTCCAGGCCAGCTTATAGTCAAATCTGTTATAAAAGCCTCTTTGACTTGTTGTCTAGATTAACTTCTTCCTTTTCTAAATTTCTTTTTCAGAAGAACCCCAAAGTTTAATGCTCTCAATTGATTCATATTTTCCCAAGATTAGGAATTTTTGAGGATAAGGATATTGTTTTCTGCCTCCTAGAGGGAATATTATAGTCTCAGAACATAATAGTTACTGTGCCACTTTGAATGGCTTCTGTGCCTGTGACAGAGTTGGAGTGAGAAACTCTGTTTTCTTTGTTCCCCTCCTAGCTTGCTTTCCTTTCTCCTTGCTTTGAATTTTTCTCAGTTAGTGGATTTAGTCTAACTGGTGATATTCAAGACTAAATTAAGTGTTTTTAAGCCCTTAATATCTTCTCTTTGCAAGATTACAAATACCATATAAGAAAGAAGAAAAATTGTTGCACACAGGTGTGTAGCAATTCCTCAGTGTCCAAACTGGTCTCTATTTTTTTTTAAATTACTATGTAGCAGAGGATAACCTTGAACTTCTAATCTTGCTCTACCACATGCTAGAGATTGTTTATATGAGAATGTTGAGATTACAGATGTGTGCCACCATGCCTGATTCACGTCATCCTGGGGATTGAATCCAGGGCTTGTGCGTGCTAGGCAAGCATTCTGCCAACTAAACTACACCCCCAGCCCTATCTTTGCCTTTCAAAATGTTTTTTTGGGGGGCGTCTTTTTGAGACAGGGTCTCCCTGTAACCCCAGCTGGTCTGGAACTTGCTATGTAGACCAGGCTGGCCTTGAACTCAGAGATTTACCTGCCTCTGCCTCTCAAGTGCTAGGACTAAAGGCTTGCACCACCATGCCTGGCTCAAAATGTTTCTTAAAAATAGATTCGAGGGGGCTGGAGGGATGGTTCACTGTTCTTGCAGAAGATCTAGGTTCGAATCCCAGCACCCACATGGCAGCTAACAATTGTCCATAACTCCAGTCCCAGGGGATCCGACAGCCTCTTCTGACCTCCGCAGACATTGCATGACTACCCAGATGCGCTTACCTACATGCAGGCAATACATGCATACACATAAAATAAAAATAATAAATAAAAAATTTAAAAATAGATTCGAAGCACCTTGATTTCCCCCAGCCTCATTCACCCTTCCAGCTCCCCCACTCCATCTCTCCTCGTAGGTGGGCACTGGCCCATTTCTTGTCTTGGCATCCCAGACCTCTGGACTGACCTCTTGGCCCAGACTTCCCACTGCTTCTTGATCCTTTGCATCCAAACCAACCCAATTCCTCCCTGTAATCCCCGGGAGCCCTCTGGGCCTCTTCCCAACCCCACCTCCCTTTGCATCCCTGGGTGGCACAGCCACCAGCTTCCTGGGGCCAGCATCTTTTCTGGGGTTTATACTGAGTACAATATTGTATAACCGTATTAATTCAGTTGTGAACCTAAACATTTACAGCCAATTTTGAAAGAGATGCACCTTTGCTCTATAAATTGTTGTTGAATATGTCAATGCTGTTGTAACCAAACACTTCTTCTAATCATGTAGTTATTAAATAAATAATTAAAAAAATAGATTTGAGAAGTTTCCCAAACCAAAACTTTCTGATAAATTGTTAATAGATTGTTTTGTTCCTTAGTCCAGTGCTTATTGTATTTTCTTATGTGTGTACAAGTCCTAGTTTGAAATCAGTGGTTTTAGAGCCAGGTGTGGTGGTATAAGCCTTTAATCCCAGCACTTGGGAGGCAGAGGCAGGCAGATCTCTGTGAGTTTGAGGCCAGCCTGGTCTACATAGGGAGTTCCAGGCCTGCTGGGGCTACAGAGAGACCCTGTCTCAAAAAGACAAAAAAAAAAATCAGCAGTTTTGGTGGTAGTGAAATCAGGCTTACCTCCAGAAAAATATGACAGAATGAGAATAAAACTGTTAAATGAGTTTTGATGCTAGCATATGTAATAATGAGGTTAGAAGACAAGAGCTTATTATATGATAAGTTCCAAGTTATCATTTATCTTTCTTTCCTTTTCCTCTCTTCCTCCTTCCCTTCATTCCTTTCTTTCGTTTTTTTGAGACAGGGTCTTACTCTGTTGCCCTGGCTGGCCTGGAACTTGCTATGCAGACACCAGGCTGGTCTCAAACTCACAAAGATTCGTCTGTCTCTGCCTCCTGAGTGTTGCAATTAAAGACATGCACCACCACACTTGGCCCCAGGCTATCATTTTCGACACAGAAAAATATTTTGAACACTTACTGATTATGCTCTATAGTAGTGATCCCTAACTCCTAGGTGTTCATTGCACACTTCTGATTGCAAAAATAAAGGTAGCATATTTGAAACTATTAAAAACTCAAAGTCAGCAGTGATTTTGTATCACTATGGTAGTTATAATAGTTCTACAATGCTCATTAAAAGCATCCACAATATTCTACTGTTTTATGGCTGCTGCTTAACATCATCACTGATGCAACTGTTTTAACTCCCTGATCTCTTATATACTCAGAAAACAACATCCTCATATAAATACAGTCTCTGGCATGTATCTGATACTGTGCCAAAGGCTTGAGTCATATCATTTGCAGGATATCCTTCCCAAAATAAAATTGTATAAACAATAACAATGTTAATATTTACTTGGAACAAAAATACACTACACATGGGTTAAAGTTTACAGCACTCCTGTGAAGAGTATATCATAGTACAACAGTTGAAAACTCGGCATTAGATCAAAGTATGTTTCCCTAGTTCAGATGCTAACAGAATTAGGAGCAGAGTAAAAACTTGTGGCACATTTGCACATCAAGATTTGTTCTGGTTGCTCCATCTCTTGAAAAAGATGAACTGAGGAGGCTGGAGAGATGGCTCAGTGGTTAAGAGCACTGACTGCCCTTGCAGAGGACTTGGGTTCGATTCCCAGAACCCACATGGCGGCTACGAACTGTCCTTAACTGCAGTTCCAGGGGAATCCAAAGCCCTCTTCTGACCTCTGCAACATTGCACAACACGAGTGCACTCACGTACATGCAGGCAATATGCTCATACACATAAAATAAAAATAAAAAAATATTAAGAAAAAGAAAAAAGAAAAAGATGAACTGATAAAAGCAGCTAAAGTAAATAAAAAGTCACAGTGAGCTTTCTACAAGTACATGTCTTGAAATGTGGGTGAATATTAGTAAGACATATAAACCAAGTAAGTCTTGATTTGTGATAGACCATAAGGAATTATCATTTATGAATTTTATGAGAATACAAATCTTATTGTCTCACTGTTTCTTCCTTCGTGCCTGTTGGAGGTGATCAACATCCAATTTTATTTCCCTGTTTCAGGAACTGAACTATAGATGATTCCTGTTTCTACCCACAATATGTGTTTACAGAATGTTTTCTTTTAGCGTTTCTTTATAGGGACCAGTTGTGGTCACATATGTAAAAAATCCCAGTACTTAGGAGGCTGAGACAGGAGGATCATGACTTTCAGCCCAGTTAGGCAGCATAGCAAGACACTTTTTCAAGAATAAAAATAAGATGAAATTCTAGCTGAGCATGAATTCTAATTGGGTTCTTTTTATGTGCCTAGCTCTGTTCACAGGAGTAAATGGGACAGACCACTTCTCTGACCTCTAGAAGCTTACATTCTGATGAGGAAGGATAACAATGAGTAAATGCAAATGAGAAAATGTAATTTCAGGTAGTCATAATCTGTGAAGAAATTTGAAAAGATGTTGTCCTGACAGTGATGGGGTAAAAAATGGAGACGGAGGTGTTGGATGGCTGTTTTAGATTTGACAGGCCATAAACAGCCTCCCTGCTGAGCCACTATTTGAGTTGAAACTGAATAATTAGGAGTCAGCCTTTGTAGATCTGTGAAAAGCACCAGCATATGATAGGCAGAATTACATACAGGTGCTGGAATCAGATCTTAGCTCTACTGCTTACTAGTTTCTTCAGTAATGGGAATAACATCTACTTCAGGGTGTTGGCTACACAAGAATGAATGATGTAAAGCATTTAGGGCAGTTTCCAAGTATTAATATCATCAACTAGAAATAGCATGATATAGAATATACCTATTCACAGACCCTAAGACAGGAAAGAATCTTGGATGCTTATACACAGGAAAGATACTCCGAATCTGGCTCTTAGTGAATGAAAAGAAAAGTGACAGGAGAGGTTAGCAAAGGACAGATGAGGGAGGTGGTGTGAAGTTTATTCTAAGGACAGTGGGAAGCTGGTGGGAGAGAGGAGTTTAAGCAAAGGAATGACGTGGTCTGATTTGTACTTGAAAATTTATTTTTATTGTAGTACTAAGGATTGAACTCAGGGCTTTGCCTAGTCTCCTCTCCAGCCTACCCCCTCCCTTTTTTTTTTTTTGCATTATTTTGAGATAGGTATCTCAGTAAGTGTTCAGGTTGGCTTTAAATTTGTGATCTTCCTGCTTCGGCCTCTTGAGTAGCTGAGAATACAAGCATTTATAATCTGCATCTAGCCTGATTTGTGTTTTCAAAAACTCTTTTCGGCTAGAGAACAGAGAATGAAGATCATGGACTTGTGATTCATTTTGGAGACAGAACTGAAAAGTCTTGGCATTGCATGGGAATGTCAAGTGAGAAGGAAAGACTGAACATGTTTCTTTGGTTTATGTGAATATGTTCAGTGTAGTTGATAGAAACTATTGATAGGCAATATATTTATTATTTGCTTGTAAAGATTTGTTATTTTTTATTCATATGTATATTATGTGTGTATTCCATATGTGTTGGATGCCCATGGAGGGCAGAAGAGGGCATTGGATTCCCTGGAGCAGGAGTTATAGGCATATAAGCAGTGAGTTGCCCAACATGGATGCTAGGAACTGAACTCAGGTCTTCTGGAAGAGCCAGTAAATGCTCTTAACCATTGAACCTTCTCTCTAATCCCATTGAAGTGCAGTTTAAGATTCATCTTTGCTAACAACTCAGCCTGCAAAGCAAAAAGATATTAATGCCTTCTATACATATGCTTTCCTTGTTAAATCAGAGTCAGTTTGAAGTTAATAAGGAGTAGCATATTTTTTAAAAATATTTTATTATTTTTATTTTATATGTATGAGTGTATTGCCTACATGTAGGTAAGTGCACCCGTGTCGTGCAATGCCCGCGGAGGACAGAAGAGGCCATTGGATCCCCTGCAACTGGAGTTACGGACAGTTGTTAGCTGCCATGTGGGTACTGGGATTCGAACCTGGGTCTTCTGCAAGAACAACCAGTGTTCTTAACCACTGAGCCCTCCAGCCCCAGGAGTAGCATCTTTTGTAAAATGATAATAAATATGTCTTTTATTTTATTTAGGAATCAATAAAAATTACCTACTAAAAGATTTCTTTTATTCACAAAAATACATGCTTATAGTATTAAGAGGCTAGACCTGACTGAGAAACATGGGCAGGCAAAAAGAATAGGCATTGTTTTCTTTACAGGACAATTAAACTTAGCATTGGCTAAGAGAGGACACTGTGTATCTAGCCCATCTGGAGTGAACCTGTTGCTGTTAGGCACCTGCAGTCACCTTTGATCTCACCCACCTCCTCTATTGTATTCACAAAGCCTCATTCTGAACTTGGTTTGATTTTTCAAGTAGGCTGACCAGTTATAAAAGCAATTCTCTTTTGAATTAACTCATTACAATCAGTCTCCTTAGTTTTGCAGTATGAGCCAATTTCCTAGGACCTGATCCCCTGTGATTAAGTCACATGCAAAGGTATAAGATCAGCAGAGCTAGGAGCCTAAATCTTAAAGAAAAATAACAAAAACATTAAAACTATTTCTGATTGATCTAGCATCCTCATTTCCACATTGTCAAAGATTAATACTGAGTCAGGTGAATGAAGGGCATAGTTTGTGTTCTGATTTCAACTCATACTCTGTCTTCCTTTAGCTCTATGGACAAAATGCACAACTTATCTGGGTGAAACATTTGTTTTAACCACAACTTTTTTGTGTGTGAAGTAAGGGTGTGTGTGTGTGTGTGTGTGTGTGTGTGTGTGTGTGTGTGCGCTCGTGCGCGGGCACGCAGGCATACATGCCACAGCATGGGTCCAAGGACAACTCTCAGGAGACAGTTCTTTTCTTCCACAGTGGGTTCCTGGGATTGAACATGGATTGTGAGGCTTGCATGCAAGGCAAGCTTACCCTCTGAGTTATCTCACCAGCCTGAATAGAACTATTTTATTTTCAATGGAATGTTTCTCATGAGGAAATTAGTTCTTTATTTCTAGCTTCCTTACCAGTAAGGAGAGCAGACAGCAGTGTATCTAGTTTGTAGTGCAGAATTGAAAAAATGAGACTTGATGCCTTAGATCCTAGTTCCTTTTCAAAATTTTCTAATTTTTGTTGCCATTCAAATCTTCCATAAATTACCACAATGACTTTCTAGCTGTTCTCATGGTCTATATTCTTAATGTAGCCAGAGAGAGAACTTTATGTAAATTACTGACCTGCTTAAGCCTTCAGTTGACTTTGATGTACTTAGAATAAAATTCATACTCACTATGACTAACAAAGTTCGACAACCTCCTTTACATACAATCTCATCTACATTTTCCCTGTTGCACACTCATCTTTGGCCACTTGGCCTCTGCCTATGTTCTGGAAAACGCATCCCTTCCCAGTTCAGAGTCTTTGTGTTACTGTTCTCTCTGCCTGAGGCGCTACCCCACTGGGCTGCACATGACTGATCACTGTTTAGGCTCATCTCAAAATATCACATCTTCAGAGACGCCTTCCTTGGTTCCTCTAAATCTAATTAGTACCTTTCAGCTTTATGTACTTTCTATGAAAGCATCTTTATATTATTTGTGGCACTTCTTCTGAGATTATCTTATTTTCTTAGTTACTGTCTCATCTCTATTACCAGACTGTAGATTCTAAAAAAGAAGACTCTTTTCTACCTTGTTCACCACTATGAACTCCCATTCCTGATCCAAAATAGACATTAGACATTTGCTACATGCATTAACAGTTTCTCAGCTGGTAATATTTAATGGAAGTATTTGCCATCTAAATCATTTTAGGATAGAGGAGAGAAATTAAGTTATCATTAAACCTGGAACTACTGCTACTCCTGGATAATGTAATGTGAGACAGGTATGTGGGGATATAGGAAGTATGGAGGGTACTCAATGCAAATAGTACTTTCTGATGAGATAAAATTTGGATTTATTTTAAAATTAATCTTTTTCTATTCCCTTTGGTTTTTCTAGAAAGTGACAGAGATATATCAGTTCAAATTCAAATATACAAAAGAAGGAACCAGTATGGATTTTGACAGGTAGAATTTATTCATTTAATGACCATGAGAAATATGTAGGAGTGATGTAAAAATATAAACTTCTATATGGCCAGAGAAAAGTCTTAGATTTCTCTTTGTCATTTCTCCATAAACCCTATAAAAATCACACTATTACAAAAGGAGACTGTAGTAATTGAATATCTAAAACCATAGATTTAAGCTCATAGAAATAAAGGCAATGGTTGATGTCATGGCACTTAAATTTTTATTAATAAGGCTGTCTATGTGACATCAGTTAAAGAGCCCATCTGACTTAACTATTAATCCATTGGCTCTGTTGATATTGCCAAGATGTTGATCCTCACCACCTTCAACACAGGCAGTCTGAGCCTAAGGTAAATAAAACCCCTGAACTATTTGCCTACACACAGACAGTCTCATTTGTTTGTCCTATGATGCCTTATACCTTTCCTATGTGTGTCACTGTGTGGAAAAGCCTCATTATATTTTCCTATCAAGTCCAAAACTCTGTATTGTAGATATAATAATGGGTTAAAGAGCAAAACTCTTACGTGCTTCAAAAGGAAACATATGGAGTGCATATGGAGATATTTTGTTAAGGAGCAACATTTTTCCCTCAGCAGCTTTTGACATCATATCAGCCAAGAAGTATAGAAAGCTAAGGATTGGTGATGAAATGGAATAGAAGTAGACTGAAATGGATAAGGTTAAAAAAAAAAAGCCTTGATTAATAAAGGACTCCAAGTCGGGGAGATAGATACCTTTGAAGGGAAAAACTCTGGAGAGAAATTTGGCAAAATGCTCATTTTTCCCTACTATTATCTCTGGAGAACTTGAGAATTTATCTCCAATACTCACTGCCTTAATCATGTTCTCCTATGTAAGACTTACAGAGGACTTTAATATATAAAGAGAAAAATCAGTTCCAGGAAATAAGAGTTAGAATATTATTCATAAAAGTGTTAAAATATTACTATAGTTTTAAAATATATAGCATTTAACAGCTTATACGGCACTTTAAGAACTTTTATTTATTATTTTTATTTTATGAGTATATTGCCTGTATGTAAGTGCACCCATGCACGGAGGTCAGAAGAGGGCATCAAATTGGAGTTAAGGATAGTTGTTATGGTTGTTAGACTCCATGTGGGTGCTGGGAATCGAAACCTGGTCCTCTACAAGAGCAGCTAGTGCTCTTCTTAAGCACTGAGCCCCTTTTTTTTTTTTTTTTTTTTTCCTGAGACAGGGTCTCATATAGCTCAGGCTGAAACTAATTGTATGTTGGAGGCTGGCTTTGAACTCCTGATCCTCCTGCCTATACCTTCTTAGTACTGGGGTCACAGGCATGCACTACCGTGCCCAGCTGTATATGGCACATTCATACTTTTTTTTTTCACATAAACTATTGCCTTTACTCTCCAAAACTCAAATATAAGTGTTACAGATAACCAGATTAATCTTTTTTGTTTTAGAGAGACACATATGCCAAAAGGGAAGTAAATAAGACAAATAGCCAAGTATTTCAGATACTAAGGAGGTGAGAAGGTGATACATATTAAAAGTTCCTAGAAATATTGTTTAAATGAGATCTTGAATATAATTTTTGATATTTCATTGGGGAATCCCATGAGGTTCATTCTGGCTGCTTGTGTTTAAATTGGTCAAATTCTGGTAGACAAATAAGTTGTTGGAAACTGACAGAGGAGCTAAAATGTCCACTTAATAAATGTTTGCTTTCTGATTTTGCACTACCTCAAAAATCAATTATGCAAAACTCTAACAGTTTAATTACTTAGGATTATTTTTCAGTACTGAGTGCTTCGAATGTGCAAGACACTGTGAAAATATATTGTGGTCATAGCTCTTTCTGAAGGTACTCACATGTGAGACTAATAGGGGAAGAAGACTGGAGAGAAATTTTAAAAATTGAATTAGAAGATAATTAGTCCAACTCATCCACTTATTATTAATTCAGCAAATGTTTATTGGGACACCAAACTTGGTGCTATGGAGATGAAAGAATTAGCCACTCATACTCTGTAAGTCTATATGGGAACAAATAATTCTTCTGAGGGAGAAGGTACAGAGATTATAGGGACGACTTTGCTGAAGAGATGGCACATGAGCTAGGCAAGCACTATGGAGTCAGGAAAAGAAAGGGAAAGCACAGTACAAATGAAATGGACAGCATTTGCAAATGCATGTGGTTGAAAAGAAATTGGGTAGTTAGCTGTAGATGATGGTGGAGGTGAAGGTGTGGTTGTGCATACACCATTCCTTGTATTTGATTGAAAGGTGATAGATGAAACAGAATGTTTTTTTTGTCTTTTTGAGACAGGGTCTCTCTGTAGCCCTAGCTGTTCTGAAACTCACTATGTAGACCAGGCTGGCCTTGAACTCACAGAGATCCTCCTGCTTCTGCCTCCCGAGTATGAAATAGAAAATTTTTAAGGAAGAAAATAGCATGAAAGTCTTTACTTTTCTATTAGGAATATTGTTTTGACAGTAATATGGAGAATGTTTTGTGATGTAGACAAAGCAAGAGGAAGAAATAGACATTGTGGTAATCCATACAAGAATGAAGAGACAGCCAGATAGTAGATAAGCCTAGAGCTAATGACTGATTTTATGGGTGGAGAGCTGAAGAAATGTCTGTAAACTTATCTCACAAATGAACTAACTGACCTAGAATGTGTGTAAATGACTTGACCGAGGTCATTCAACTAGTTAACAGTACAACTGATATTAAATTCCAGGTCACCTAATTCCAAATCCATTGTTCTCATTATTATGATATATGGTTATTTGAAGGCCAAAGAAAGATCATACTAAAAGTGCTTTAAGAGAGTTTGTTATTCAGAAATCCTTTGCATTTACATTGCAAAAAGTTCTATCACTCTCTTAAGTTACCTCTTAAAAATTGTCTATTAAATGTCCCGATGTTTAATTTATATTTATTTGATGATATAGTCAAAAGTTTTATTGTTTTTGAGTATATTATGAATATTGTATATGATTGAAAAGTATGCCATTTTTCTCTGACTATAGCAGTAATACAAGCTTTGAAAGTGGGACAAAGAGTGAAGATACTAAGAAAGCCTGTACCCTACTGATCCGTCAGTTGTATTTACTTATGCAGAACCTTGGTCCCCTTCCTAATGATGTTATACTTACTATGAAACTCCATTATTATAACTCAGGTAGGTAGAGAGACCTTTGGTCAAATTTCTCCTTAGTGCTCAAGCAATACTGTATTTAAGTAAGATTTTTTTAAGCATCTGAAAGATGTCTGTTCCTATATATGAATTATTAATTTCACTTATTTTATTGAAACTTAATTTCTGTGGCTTTTTGTCCTTTCTGCAGTGACCCCAAATGATTATCAGCCCCCTGGTTTTAAAGAAGAGGTGAACTCACACTTTCTACTGTTTGAGGGAGAGCCTGTCAGCCTTCAAATGGGATCAGTCTCCTCTGGCTTTCACAGAATGAAATTAAAAGTCACAACTGAGGTCACCAGAGTGCCCGATTCAGAGAGCAGTCTCTCTCAGGAGAACAGCACTACTGAGATCGCCCATCAGGGTCTAGACTATGATGAGGAAGAAGAGGAATGCAACTATCAAGTAAGGCCAAGTTTTAGTGATCCTCCATTGCTTCAGTTAAACACAGTTGACATATTTCAGTTTGTTTTCAGGTCATGTCACAGTAACAGAATCCAATGGAGCATGTGAGGTATAAAAATTGAAACAGAACTAGCCTCTGACGTCAAGGAGATTTTAGTCAAAAAGTACAGTCTTCAAAAAGGAACTATATGTTAGATGAAATTGTCCAGAACCAAGAGAAAAAATTTTCTTATGTATTTATTTTCTATTAAAAGTACATATATGTTTAGTTAAGTTGTGGAATTCTTTCATTTATAAATAACATATTTTAGAACTTAAAATATTCTAAGTATCTAAGATGTTCATATTCAATAGAAGTATAGATTAGCTCTTGATTACCAGAGTAACTAGGTAGGAGAGTATTAGGGAAGAAAAAAAAATTCTTTTGACCCATGGTCTTCTATAGCTCCAGCAGACCTGGAACTCATTATGTAGACCAGGCTGGCCTCAATCTCAGAGAGATCTGCCTGCTTCTGCGGGAATTAAAGGTGTGCATCACAATGCTCAGTGGCAAGAAAAGTTTTGTGGACTGAGTAGAGTTACAGCAAAAACAAAATGATACTATCTTTCAAGTGGAGAGAGACTAACTTTGAGGTTTGATCACTGGGGAGAGCTGTGGAGTTGGTGGTGTCAAATCAAAGCCAGTGGGGGTGATAGGTATTGCTCAGAGTCTTTATTTAAAGCTTATTTCTACAGAGACTTAGAGCTGGGGACTTGTTAAGGCCCTGTTTTGTCCTAGTCACATCCATACCATTACTTTGGCAGATGTCTGGATAAAAAATTTACTATATACTGACACTATATTCAAAGGGTTCTGTTTAGTGGGAAGGGTTACTATAAAAAAATTTTAGGAACTGGGCATGGTGGCACATGCCTTTAATCACAGTACTCAGGAGGAAAGGATAGGCAGATCTCTGAGTTCAAGGCCAGCCTGGTCTACATAGTGAGTTCCAGGCCAGCTGGGCCTAGAGAGATGGCTCAGCAGTTAAGAGCACTTGCTGCTCTTGCAGAGGACCCGAGTTTTGTTCCTGTACCCATGTTGGGCAACTTAGACCACTTCTAACTCCAGCTCTAGGAGATTCAATGCCCTCTTCTGTCTTTCTTGGGCACCCGCACTCATGTGCACATACTCTCACACAGACACATACATATACACATAAGTAAAAATAAAATCTTTTTCCCAGGCATGGTGGCATATGCCTTTAATCCCAGCACTCAGGAGGCAAAGGCAGGCGGATCTTTGTGAGTGCAGCTTGGGATGGTCTACATAGTGAGATGCTGTATAAATAAAATAAAAAT
>NW_008344750.1:2301594-2383819 GCF_000622305.1 Nannospalax galili | reverse complement strand
TCTTTCAGAAAAGATGACTGTAGTGGTAGTTTCTAAAAGTATCTTCTAAATCTTTAAGTGTGCTATGTTTTAGTATATTGAAAGATAGCTCCTAGTCTCAGTGTAACCAAAAAACAGGGTTTTTTGTTTGTTTTGATATTTTCACAATATGATACATAAAAATAACTAGTTTTTTCTTCTGATTCCACTCAAGGAAGATACAGCTAATATAGAAAAGCTAAAATAATAACGATAATAATGATGATGATTAAGAAAATAAGAATGTTTTAATTGTATTGTTTTCTAAATATTTTATTATTTTTATTTTATGTGTATGAGTGTATTGCCTGCATGTACGTAAGTACATCTGTGTCATACAGTGCCCTTGGAGGTTAGAAGAGGGCATCTGATCCCCTGGAACTGCTCTGCAAGAGCAGCCAGTGCTCTTAAACACTGAGCCATCTCTCCTGCCCCTTAATTTTATTTTTATCTTTAAGAAATTTTTAAAAAGGGCTAGGGAGATGGCTCAGTGGTTAAGATGTATACTGTTCTTGCAGAAGACCTGAGTTTGGTTCCCAGCATCTACATTATGTGGCTCACAACCACTTGTATCTCCAACTCTAAACAGATCAATTGTCTCTAACCTCTACAGGCTGCTGCACTCAGACACATGTACACACACCTTTAATCCCAGCACTTGGGAAGCAGAGGCAGGCAGATCTCTCCAAAGTGAATCCAGGACATCTGTGTCTACAGGGAGATCCTGTCTCAAAAAGACCAAAACAAACAAGGACCTGGGTTCAGTTCCCAACCCACATGGTGGCTAACAACCATCTGTAACTCCAGTTCCAGGGGATCCGACACCCTCTTCTGGCCTCTGTGGGCATTGCATGCACATGGTGCACTTACATGCAGGCAATACACTCATACACATAAAATAAAAATAAATATTAAAAATAAAATAAGTAAAAAATCTTTTTTTTTGGTCTTTTTGAGACAGGGTCTCTCTGTAGCCCCAGCTGACCTAGAACTCACTATGTAGACCAGGCTGGCTTCGAACTCACAGAGATCCACCTGCCTCTGCCTCCCAAGTGCTGCGATTAAAGGCATGTACCACTATGCCTGGCCCCATAAAAATCTTTTAAAAAATGAAAAATAAAATGAAATAGAAAACCCGGCATTATGGCACAAGCTCCTAATCTCAACATTCAGGGGGTGAAGTGGAAAGATCAGGAGTTCAAGACCAGCCTCAGGTATATAATAAGTTTGAGGCCAACCTGGGCTACAAGAGGCCATGTCTTGAAAAAACAAAAAGAAAAAATAAATAAATTAGAATTTCTTCCTCTTTTGCCAATAAATGTAAGCAGGCCAGCCTGAGGAAGGAAATTAAGGAGCTGCACTTTGTGGTAGACTTTGTGTCTCACGTTCATCTCTAAGTGATCCAATTATGTGAGAGAATTTAATAAGTCACAAAGTGCTACTGACACTTTCCCACTAAATACTTCCATTGTTTTCCTTCATGGAATGTATTCACATTTATACATACATTCACACATATAAATATATGGAACCATTACCTTATTTTGAAAAATCATTTTGAATTGTATCACTCATCAAACAGATATATAAAAATAATATGTACAGTTTTAAAACTAATTAAAACCTCCATATACCCTTTGTCAGGTCTTAGGACATTATCAGTTCCCTGGAAGCTGCTGTGTACTCCCTCACCGGACTTCCACCTTCTTCTAAAGCTAGGTACCTTTTGAAATTTTTTTGAATTTTATGATAACCCTTACTTTGTTCTTCTTTGTATTTTTACTATCAATGATATACATTACTCTGTTTTTAAAAGGACAGAGTTTGGTGAAGCACACTTTTAATCCCAGCACTTGGGAGGCAGAGGCAGGAGGATCTCTGTGAGATTAAGGCCAGCCTGGTCTACGTAGTGAGTTCCAGGCCATCTGGGGCTTCAGGGAGACAAAACAAAAACCAAAACAGATGTATATATCAAAAATGAGATTTCATTCATTATGGGTGGTTTTTTTTTTTTTTAGTTCCCACTGCTGTATCCTACTTTTGTTTATTTTTTTGTTTTGAGACAGGGTCTCAGTATGTAGCCATGGTTGGCTTGGAACTTGGTATGTGGACCAGGCTGGCCTCTAACTCACAGAAATCCACCTACCTTTTTCTACTGAGTGCTAGGTTAAAGGTGTGTACCACCACTCTTGGCCATTGATCTTGGTTTGTTTGTTTGGTCTCCCTGTAGCCCCATCTGGCCTGGAATTCAGCTGGCTTTGAACTCACTGAGATCTGCCTGCCTCTGCCTCCTGAGTGCTGGAATTAAAGTTGTGTGCTTTTTTTTTTTTTTTAAGAGTTTCTCACTATGTTGCCTAGACTGTTCTCAAACTCCTGGCCTCAAGTGATTCCTGGATCTATGAGAGCATACTACTGCTCTTAGTATGCATGTTATTTACACATCTTTCTATGTAGAACTAGTTGGGCTCAAACTTTCTATGTAGCACAGTTTGGCCTTACAGTGGCAATCCTTGTGGTTCAGCCTCCCATGTACTGGGACTTACAGATGTGTGTGTGCCACTTAGCCTGGCTAGTATTCTTCTCTTGATAGAATTCTTTCTTTCCAATTGTTAAAAATATTGATATGCATACTTTTAGAATAAATACAAAAGAGTGTCTGTAGGGAATATACTAAATATTTCAGGCTTTCACAATTTCAACTTTGTTAGAGAGCACAAAATAATTTTCCAAAGTGGTTGTACCCATGTATATTCTACCAACAGTGTAAGAGAGTATCCCACATTCTTACAAGCACATAGTATTTTTAGAACTTATATTTCCTGCTAGTCTGCTTGATGTAGTAATACCTCATGATTTTAGTATGTTTTCTTATTGATGATGCCATTTTCAATACAAAATAAGTCCTTAAATGGGCAGCATTTATGTGTGATTCCACAAGGGGCTTTTACCTTACAGGGAAATCTGAATTTTAAGTTATCATTTTCATTGTTTGAATATTTTTGTATGCTGTACTTTTTAAAAGTAGTTGGATAATATTCTGATATTACAAAGTTATTTTCCTGGCTTCTGTTGAACCAGTAACTCAAATACCAAAAGGATTGAGCCTACCAGTAAGGAATGAGTCAGGGTAAAGAAAAAGTATGCAGGTAAATAATTTATATTACCAAATTTTTGAACAGAAGTTCTTAATATAATCCAATTTGTCAGTCTTTTCAGCTATATTTAGCAGCTTGGAATACTGCTTAAGAAATATTTGTTTTGGGGGCTGGGAAGATATCTCAGCAGTTAAGAATGCTTGCTGTTTTTCCAGAGGACCTGAATTCAGTTCCCAGCACCCATGTCTGGTGGCTCATAACTATTTATAACTCCAGCAATAAGGAATCCAACTCCTTCTTCTGGTATACACATGACATGTGCATGTGGATGGACACACACACACACACACAAATTATAAAAAAAAATTTAATGATAGAGCTAAACCTGGCATGGTGGCACACACCTTTAATCCCAGTACTCAGGAGCCAGAGGCAGGCAGGTCTCTGTAAGATTGAGACCAGCCTGGTCTACATAGAGAGTTCCAGGCTAGCCAGTGCTACAGAGAGACCTTGTCTCAAACAAAACACAATGAAACAAAAAAAACGACAACAAGAAAAGATGAGGCTAGAAAGATGGCTCAGTGGTTAAGAGCACATGGTGGCTAACAACCGTTCACAACTCCAATTCCAGAGGATCCGATGCCCTCTTATGGCTTCTGTGGGCATTGTACATACATGGTATACCTACATATATGCAGGCAAAAGACTCATATACATAAAATAAAAACAGACCTGGGTTCAAATCCCAGCACCCACATGGCAGCTAACAACTGTCTGTAACTCTAGTTCCAGGGGATCCGACAGCCTCTTCTGTCCTCTAAGGGCATTGCACAACACGGGTGCACTTACCTACATGCAGGCAATACACACATACACATAAAATAAAAATAATAAAATATTTTTTAAAAAAGAAAATTTGTTATTCAAAAGTTTACAGAGACATAAATTCTCTCTATGCCTTTCTCTAAAAGGATATGTGTGTGGGGGTAACTATAGGAAAAGAATAATTTTTTTAATTATAAGAAAAAAAATCCCAGACTAAGGGTATAGTGTATTTATAATCTCTCTACCTTCTCTCTCTCTCTCTCTCTCTCTCTCTCTCTCTCTCTCTCTCTCCCCAACACTCACATACATACATATATACTTGGTCTTTTTCTCAGTCATCTTAAACCACACATATATTTTCATATGAAGGTATTCATAAAGATCTCACAATTTATATTTCTAGTTGTTTTCCTCTTTTTATATCTGATGTTATTCATTTGTATCACATTTGCTTTTCTTTTTTAAAAAAGTATTTTATTATTATTACTTTATGTGTATAAGTGTATTGCCTGCATGTATGTAACATGCACCCATGTCTTATAATGCACACAGAGGTCAGAAGGGGTGTTGGGTCCCCTGGAACTGCAGTTACAGAAGATTGTTAGCCACCATGAAGATGCTGGGAACTGAACCTGCATCCTCTACAAGAGTAGCCAGTGCGCTCAACTGCTGAGCTATCTCTCCACCCCTACATTTGTTTTTCTTGATTATATATTCCACAAATTATTATTTTTAATCAGTCTTTCAAAAAGTCACCTTTTGCCAGTCATAGTAGTGCATGCTTTTAATTGCAGCATTTGAGACAGAGAAAGATTTATCTCTGTGAGGTCCAGGCCAGCCAGAGGTTACACAGTGAGAGTGTGACTCAAAAAGTCATCTTTTGATTATGCTGATTACTTCTATTGCTTTTGTTTTCTATTTTATTCATGATTTCTTTTTATCTTTGTCTTCTCCTTGACCACATGTTGATATTCCCATCAATGTATAGATATGTATATCCTGTGGGTACTTCTAAGTCATCTTTAAATAAAATTTCAACTTCTGACCAAACATCTTTTTCCTATCATGTTCATTATCTGTGACACTATCACTTTTCCAGAAAACCTGCCCAAGAACATGTTCAACTTCTATTTTCTCCTTTCTTCCCACATCCTTTTGGATACTGTATTAGTTACTTTTCTGTTGCTGTGATAGAACACTGTGACCAAGGAATCTTAAAGGAAGGAGAGTTTGAGTTTACAGTTCCAAGTTCCAGAGGAATTTAGAGTCCATCATGGCAGGGAGGCATGGTGAGGTGGCCAGAGCAGAAGCAGCATAAAACTCCTATCTTTAAGCAGGCACAGGAGGCAGAGAGTGACTGGAAATCTGACAAAGCTAGAACTCTAAGCCTTCCTCCAGTGATGTGCTTCCTCCAGCAAGGCTACACTTTCTAAAACCTCCCAAAACAGTGCCACCAACTGGGGACAAAATGTCCAAATACTTGGAGCCTATGGTGGACATTTTCATTCAAACCACCACATTCTACTCCCTGGCCCCCAGAAGCTTATGACCATATAAAATGCAAAATGCATTTAGTCTACCTTTAAAAATCCCCATAGTCTTTACCAGTCTCAATACTACTCAAAAGTCCACAGTCCAAAATTTCTTCTGAGACTTAAGGTAATCTCTTAACTGTAAGTCCCTGTAAAATCAAAAGACAAATTATTTACCTCCAACATAGAGTAGAAGTAAATACACATTCCCATTCCAAAAGGGAGAAAATGGACATAGCGAAGAAATAGCAGATCAAAACAAGACCAAACACCGGCAGGTCAAACATCAAAACCAGTAGCTCCATGTCCAACTTCTGGGACTTTACTTCCAAAGGGCTTAGATGGTTCAACCTCTTCAGCTTTGCTAGTACCACCCCCTGTATGCATCTCTCCTTGGCTGATGTTTCACAGTACTGACATCTCTAATAATTAGTCTTCTTGAGGTCTTCACTGCCAACCAGGCTTCACCTTCAGAACTTCATGCAATGGGCTATCAGGGCCTCTTAACCTGGCATGGCCTTCTTTATGGAGGGATGCCCCTGCTGCACACTACCTGGCCTCGGTAGCTCTCTGAAACTGGAGGAAGAACTTATGACCCCGTCACTCCAACATCTTTTGTGCTTCTAAAGCCAGCACCAGGTTAATGACTGCCAAGTTTGACTGCAAGTTTGGGATGGATCCCAGCCTGTTTATCCAAATTCTTAGCTTTTCTCTGCTGTGGTTTTCTAGTAGAAAGCCCCTCCAGCATTTTCCTTTCCCAAGTTAGAGGCTTAGTTGCCCTGGAGGGACTCTTTCTGTTGTTTAAATGAAAATCTCTAGGCCTCTCCTTAATCACTTTAATCTCCTTTATCAAATGGATCCTCTCCGTCACATGACTTGGCTCCAACATTAATCTTCCTAGTACTGTTTTTCAATCCAAACTGTACATCTGCATTTCTTTCTACCCCTTTGCTCTTTTTCACTGTAGAGATGCATAATATCCACCATTAATAGCCATGCCACTGTTTCTATATGTTAGGTTATCTTGAAATATCCTCCACCAAAAAATTAGTTCACTGCTTTTCAGTCTAACCTCAGGCAAGCTCTGGCTGTGGGCAGAGAGCAGCCAGATTCTTTGCCAAAATATCCCAGTTGCTGCTTGAGTCCTTATTTCACTCTGGAAACTACTTTGTTGTCAGCACTACTTTCTTCTAGGCTCCTATTAGAACAGCCCATTAAGCTCTACTTGCAACACTCAACTGCTTTTCTAGTTTAAACTTCCAAAGCCTAACACATTTTTCCTAAAATTCAGATGATCAGGTTCCTAATAGCCAACAGCCCACACTCTGGTACCAATTGTATTAGTTTCTTTTCTGTTGCTGTGATAAAACACTGTGACCAAGAGAACTTAAAGGAAGGAGAGTATGAGTTTACAGTTCCAGGTTCCAGAGGGATTAGAGTCCATCATGGTAAGGAGGCATGGTGAAGTGGCCAGAGCAGGAGCAGAAAACACATCTTTAAGCAGGCACAGGAGGCAGATTGTGACCAGAAATCTGGCAAGCCTTAAGAACTCTTAGGTCTTCCTCCAGTGATGTGCTTCCTCCAACATGGCCACACTTTCTAAAACCTCCCAAAACAGTGCCACCAACCGAGGACAAAATGTCCAAATACTTGGAGCCTATGGGGCATGTTTTCATTCAAACTATCACAGATACCTTTTCAGTCTGACCTGCCTTTGAAATATTTCTCAAGTCTGACCCTGTTGACATTGTGCTGATTCAAACTATGTAGTTGCTTTCTTAGTGAATGAGCGCTGAATCTCCTGACTGTGTCTCCCTCAGGGCATCATTTCCTTTCTAATCTGTCTTTTTTAGCGTGTCAGAGATTGAAGTTACTAAAACAGTGATTGTCATTTTCAAATATTTCAAGCAGATTTATTTGTGTAGTTTCAAGGAGCAGAAAAATGTAGTAGATGAAAATTCCAATTGTGAAGTACAACAGAGTTTGATTTGGGCCTGGGCCCAATAGAAAGGACTTTTTTTTTTCTTTTGTGATGCTGAGGAGTGAATCCAGGCTTTGTATATACTAAGCATATGATCTACCACTGAACTGTATCCACAACCTGAAAGAACTTTAAAAAATTTTTGTTTTGTTTTTTGAGACAGGGACTTCCTGTAGCCCCAGCTGGCCTGGAACTCACTATGTAGATCAGGCTGGCTTCGATCTCACAGAGATCCACCTGCCTCTGCCTCCAAGTGCCAGATTAATGGTATGCACCACCATGCCCATCCCTAACCTTTATATTTTGAATTTTACTTTTTGTTATGTCTCTATTCTTAAATATTTAAGTTACTATACTTGGATGTTGATTGTTCTTCAATAGCCTCCAAAAGGATTGTTTCCCAGGCTGGCACTATTGGGAGGTAATAGAACCTTTTAAGAGGTAAAGTGGAGTAGGAGGTCTTTAGGTCATTTAGCACATGTCCTTGAGTATGGGACTTAGCCTCTGCCTTGTTCTCTTGCTTCCTGGGGATGAGATGAGCAGTATTTCTCCACTATATCCTGCCATCATGATGTACTGCTTTTTCATAGGCCCAAAGCAGTGGGGTAAGTCAATGAGGACTGGAACCTCCAAAACTGTAAATCAAAATAAACCTTTTTTTGTTGTAAGTTTGTTATCCCAAGTATCTTGTTGTAGTGACACACATCAATTCCTGATTCTGCTACTATGAATAGCATTTAATAAACACCATTGCACACATTGAAAGCACTTTTCCTTATTTTCTATCAGGAGTGTAGAAATTTGTATAGCTCCTTTTTTTTTTTCTTTTTGTCTTTTTGAGACAGGGTCTTCCTATACCCCCAGCTGGCCTCAAACTTGCTGTGTAAACCAGGCTGGCCTCGAACTCACAGAGATCCACCACCCTCTGCCTCCCAAGTGCTGGGATTAAAGACATATGCCACACACATGGCTTGTATGGCTTTTGAATGAATATTATCAAATAATCATTCAGACGCTTCCAGCTTTCCCACTTCCTCAGGATGGATTTTCCAATAATGACTACTTGATAAATCTAGATGCTATGTGAAGAGGTTAGCTTCTTGTCGCCAGCTGTGCTTAAGTATATATACACTTTTGTTCAAGATGGAGTATAGATGATTGTCTCTAGGATGCTACAAAACAAAATCATGATTCAGGGAGATGATTGAACTAAACTGATCTCTGAGATGCTAAGATTCACTGATGCCTTGCTGTGAAGAAAACAAGATATATAAGATATAGTGTATGCTATTAAGAACCTGCTGAGGAGATAGCACCTGTATATTGTGAAACTACTGAAGGGTATATGAATGACAGAAATAATCTTAACTAACAATATTAAGCAGTGTTTTCAGGACTTTAAATGTATTTCCAGCTCTTTTATGATGCTATTCTCTTAATCTTAGAAATGAAAAAAACAGAAATTTGTCCACGGCTTCATACACAGTGAATAAACAGAAGGATCAAAATTCTAAGCAGCATTTGGACTTCTTATGTGTTCCTAGGATGCAGAAATAAGGATCAATTGTCACTGTGTCATCGAGTTGATGATTTTATAGATGAATAAGTTGACACAGATTTAAGACAGAGGACATTCCAGGCAAGTTGGAAAGTATAGTGTAGTCCATCAGAACTTTATGTGCAGTTTCAGTTTTGGGCTTTCCATACCTTTCCTGTATTTTACACGGGTTTGTGAGATTTTTATTTTTGAGACATGATCTTCCTGTAGCCCTAGGTAGCCTGGAACTTGTTGTGTAGACCTGACTGGTCTTGATTTCACAGAGGTCCTCCAGCTTCTGCCCCTGGAGTGTTGGGATTAAAGGTGTGTACCATCGTGCCTGGGGATGTTTTTATTCTTGGTAACTTCTAACTCAAAAACAATTTAATACTTTTTAAAATATAAGATTTTTCTATTGAAATAAAGTTCACAAGGACTGGAGAGATTGTTCAGTGGTTAAGTACTGGCTACTTTTGCAGAGGACCCAGGTTTAATTTCCACCATCTACATGGCAGCTAACAACCATTTGTAACTCCAGTTCCAGGGGATCCTACATGGGGAATGCATGACACAGGTATACTTACATGCATGCAGGCAGTACACTCATACACATAAAAAAATAAAAATAATAAAATGTTTTTAAAAACTAAATGATGTTTACAGAATTTCATTTGAGCAGTTTATACTGCTTTCTTGCCTATGATAAAGAAGCGATTTGATAGAGTTTTATTGTGGTGACACTGATATAATATTGAAAATAAAAAAGATTTGAATACAAATTTATTTTTCATGTTATCTCAGTCACAGGAAAACTATAACAAAGTTTCTATAATAATTGAAGTGAGTCAATCCTTGTGGTATTCACTCTGTGGTATATCTATAAGAGCTAAGGAAAAATAGGGGCTGGAGAGATGTTAAAAGCACTGGCTGCTCTTGCAGAGGACCTGGGTTTGAATCCTAGCACCCACATGGCAACTAACAATGGTCTCTAACTCCAGTTCCAGGGAATCTGATGCCCTCTTCTGACCTCTGAGGGCATTGCATGACACTGGTGCACTTAACACACATGCAGGCAATTTACTCATACACGTATAAAAAAAGAGCTAAGGAAAAATAAAATAAGATTTTAATTTGGTAGTAGTCTCAAATTATTGATAAAGTATATATTTGAAAGTTCAAATTCTTAAATTTATAAGAACTCTGGAAACCTAATTTCACTCAGAAAATAGAACATGAAACCCAAGTGAAAACATCAAGGAGTCCTAGGACAAAATAGGGTTATATAAAACCATCTGGAAAAATCCTATTCTAAACATGTTCATATCATTTGTCTGCCCCCATTACACTTTCATGTCAGGTCTTCATTCTTTATTGAGGTGGTCTGGACTTAGCTAGAAAGGGCACACAGACATAATAGTGCATCACGGAACTGTCTACCCACACTCTGTAAACTTATTCTCTAGGTTTGGCCATTTATGACCTTTTGTGATCCTGGCCCTCTGTTGCATGAGGGAGCTTCATTGATGAGAATTGAAAGAGGCATTAGTGTTCTCTTCACCCCTTGTTCTATGTTCCTTGAGCTTTAAGTGTAGAGATGGCATTGTAGATGTGCCACTTAGGCTTGGGTAATTCACAGATAATCTCTGTGTGTGACCAGTTGTAGAACTCTGTAATTATCTCTGTCTCTTAAAAAAGAAGCTTCTTTGATGTGTGGAGACTGGGATAATTGTCTGTAAATTTAAGGATCCATATTTTGCACATAGTAAGAAATTACATTTGCCTAGGGATGTGACACCCTTGAGGTATTCTCTAAGATCTATGACCTCTCTAACTATGTATATTTGAGTAGGTTTATAGTACCACAGATGAGTTTCCCCACTTTGAGTGGGCTTTAAGTCTAATTAGGTAGCTAGCTGTTGATTACCTCCAAGATAAAAGTGCCACTGCTGCAGCAATGTCATTTGTTGTGCTGGTCATTGATATAGTTTTTAGGCCTTGAAGCTGGGGTTGGATCATCAATTGACGTTCTCCCTTACAAACTTGAGTAGTGCTCTCCAAAGCTATGAGAGGTAACCTTCAGGGGAGGTAACTTCTAGGTCAGTTCCACCTCCATTGCTCCAAATCTGGTGTCTGAAATATGTCCTGTCTTCAGCAATAGGGTCTTACCTACAAGTTCTGGGAGGCAATCAAGATCTGTGGCAGTAGCCTGTGTAATTTGGGGAGTCTCTTGGACTACTCTGGCCAACAATTCAAAGGAAGGTTTCTCCTGTCTGACACTGTTTCTTGTTATGTAGCCTTCAGCTATACACATGGACTCAAGTAGAGATATTTTATGTGTAACTTTTTAGTAGGTTTTTGTACTAATATGATTCCCTCTGGTTTTTATACTAGCTAGGTGTTATCTCTCCTCTCTCTCTCCCTCCCTCCCTCCCCAGCCTCCCCATTTAAAGTGTCCTCATTTTCCCCATTTGTCCTTCAATCATTCCACTTCTCTTGAGCTCCTTCTTCTCTTTTGTCCCCATAGTTCTTTGTATAGTCCTCCCTTGTCCCCTCCCATTTAACTACCCCCATTTTACACATTTCTCCCTTAGAAACACCTTTCTTCTACTGTTCTTCTCTCTTGGGTTCCTTCTTTCCCTTTACCTCCCTGATTCCTTTTCATTATCCTGGTTCCTGCAGTTACATCTGGATACCTAACATATAAAGATTTGGGGCTAGGATCCACAAATGAGGGAAAACATACATCTATTGTTTTTCTGAGTCTGTGTTACTTTACTTAATATAACAGTTTCTAGTTCCATCCATTTACCTGAAAATTTCATTATTTCATCTTTCTTTACTGCTGAGTAAAACTCCATTGTGTAAATGTACCACATTTTCATTATCTACTCATCAGCTGAGGAACACTTAGGTTGCCTCTATTTCTTAGCTATTGTGAAAAGAGCTCAACAAACATGGTTGTACAAGTGTCTCTGCAATAGGATGGGTCCTTTGGGTATATGCCAAGGAGTGGTACACTGGGTCATGTGGTAGGTTCATTTTTAGTTTTTTATGAGTTCTCCACACGTCTTTCCATAGGGGTTGCACAAGTTTGCAATCCCACGAACAGTGAATGACCATTCCACTTTCTCCACATCCTTGCCAGCATTTGGTATCATTTGTTCTCTTGATCTTAGCCAGTCTGACTCGGGTAAGATGAACTCTTAAGGTGGTTTTAGTTTGCATTTCCCTAATTACTATGTTGAACACTTTTTAAGATGTTTCTTGGCCATCTTTATTTCTTCTTTTGAGAACTCTGTTTAGATATTTAGCCCAGCTTTTAGTTTGTTTTTTGTTTAATTTGTCATTTATTTTCTTGATTCTTTGTTTTTTTGAGCTCTATTCTGGATGTTAAACCTCTGTCAGATGTGTTGTTGCTGGTGAAGATTTTCTCCCATGTTCTGGGTTTTCTCTTCACTTTCTTGGCTGTTTCTTTTGTTGTGCAGAAACTTTTTAATGAAGTCCCACTTGTTGATTGTTGACCTTAATTCCTGGTGTCCGATTTCAAAAGTCCTTTCCTACACCTATGTCTTGTAGGTTACTGCCAATGTTTTCTTCTAACAGTTTCAGAGTTTCAAGTTTCACATTGAGGTCTTTGATCCATTTGGAGTTGATTTTTGTGCAAGGTGAAGTATAAGGGTCTAGTTTCATTCTTCAACAGGTGGAGATTTATTTTTAACAGGACCATTTGTTGAAGATGCTGTCTTTCTCCATTGTGTGTCCTTGACACCTTTGTCAAATATCAGGTGACTGAAATTGCATGTACTCATGTTTGGGCCTTCAATTATGTTCCATTTATCTATGTGCTTATTTTTGTGCCAGTACCATGCTGTTTTTATAACTATAGCTCTATAATGTAGTTTGAGATCTGGTATAGTAATCCCCACAGTGTTGCCCAGGGTCTTTTGTGCTGCCATGATTTTAGGATTTTTTTAAGTTTAGACCTCAAAAGTTAATAAGCATATAGTTAATCAATCATACATTGTTTGTCATTTGTGAACCCTAGACTTTTTATAGATGCACAAATTCAGACATGTCTATAGAACAAGAAAAAAGAAGCAAAACTATCTGTGGGAATGCATGGGAAAGCTAGGAGGGGAGGGAGGGAAAGAAGTCAAAGTAAATTATAAAAATGTCTTTATGGATAGCCATAAAGACTAGGAAGCAGAGGCAGGAGGATCTCTGTGAGATCAAGGCCAGCCTGGTCTGTATAGTGAGTTACAGGCCAGATGGGGCCATAGGGAGACCCTGTCTCAAAAAAACAAAACAAAACAAAACGTCTTTATGAGCTGCTGGGCATGGTGGTGCATGCCTTTAATCCTAACACTTGGGAGGTAGAGGCAGAAGGATTACTGTGAGTTTGAGGCCACCCTGGTCTACACATAAAGTTCAAGGTAGAATTGTTTTTTCTAATTCTGTGAAGTATGTCATGGGGATTTTGATTGGGATAGCATTGAATCTATATATTGTTTTTGGTAGGATGGTCATTTTCATAATATTCTTTCAATCCAAGAGCATGAGCGGGGGGTCCTTCCATCTTCTGGTGTCTTCCTCAGTCTCTTTCTTTAAAGATTTAAAAATTTCATTGTAGAGATCTTTGATGTCTTGGTCAGGTTTATTCCAAGGTATTTTATTTTTTTTTGTGGCTATTGTGAATGGGAAGGTTTCCCTGTACTCTTTCTCCAGTTGCTTGTTATCGCTATATAGAAAGGCTGCTGATTTTTGCAGATTCATTTTGTAACCTGCCACTTTACTGAAAGTGTTAATCAGTTCTAGGAGTTTTCTGGTAGAATTTTTTGCATCTCTTAGGTATAGTATCATATCATCTGCAAAAAGGGATAATTTGACCTCATCCTTTCCAATTCGTACTCTGTTAATTTCCTTCTCTTGTCTTATTGCTCTAGCAAGAGTTTCAAGCACTACATTGAAAAAGAGTAAAGACAGTGAACATCCTTGTCTGGTTCCTGATTTTAATGGGAATGCTTCCAGTTTTTTTTTTCACATTTGGAATGATGTTGACTGTGGGTTTTTTGTATATAGCTTTAATTTTGTTTATAGATGGTCTCTCCAGTCCAGTTTCCTTTAGGACTTTTATCATGAGGTCAACAGCCTTTTCTGTATCTATTGGGATGTCGATGTGGTTTTTATCTTTGAGTCCATTTATGTGATTTATGACATTTATTGACTTATGTATATTGAACTATCCCTGAATCTTTGGAATAAAGCCTACTTGATCATGGTGGATGATCTTTTTGCTGTGCGTCTGTATGCAGTTTGCAAGTATTTTGTTGAGAATTTTTGCATCTATGTTCATTAAAGGGATGGGTCTATAGTTTTCTTTTTTGGTTGTGTCTTTACCTGATTTTGGTATTAGAGTGATGATGGCTTCATAGAAGGTATTTGGGAGTTCCCCCTCTGTTTCTATCTTTTTTTGAATAATTTAAGTAGTATTGGTTATAGATCTTCTTTAAATGTCTGATAAAATTCTGCTGTAAATCCATCTGGGTCTGGGATTATTTTTAGTCAGGAGGTTTTGTATTATTGTTTCTTTATATGTTGTGGGTCTGTTTAAACTGTTGATCTCTTCTTGGTTTAGCTTTGGTGGTTTCCATGATTTTAGATATCCATCTATTTCTTTTAGGTTTTCTAATTTAATGGAATATAGGTTTTTAAAGTATTCTCTTATAAATGGTCTAGATCTTTTGGTGTCTTTGATGTTTCCCATTTCATATCTGATTTTGTTGATTTGGATTTTCTCTTTTTTTCCTTTTGATTAACTGGACTAGGGGTCTGTCTTGTTTAGCTTTTCAAAGAATAAGCTCTTAGATTCATTGATTCTTTGCAGTATTTTCTTTATTTCTATTTCATTGATTTCCACTCTGATTTTTGTTATTTCTTCTCGTCTGCTTGGTTTGGATTTAACTTGTTCTTGCCTTTCCAGAGTCTTGAGTTGCAATGTTAAGTCATTTATTTGTGCTCTTTCTGATTTTTAATGTAGGACTTGGAGCTATAAATTTTCTTCTTAGTACTGCTTTTAAAGTGTCCCAGAGGTTTTGTTGTATTGTATTATCCTTTTCATTTACTTCCAGGAATACTTTTATTTCTTAATTTCTTCTTTGACCCATTCATCATTCAGGAGTATGTTGTTCAATCTCCATGAGTTTGTGTAGTTACTGGGGCTTCTTTCAGTGTTGATTTTAAGCTTTATTGCATTGTGGTCTGATAAAATGCATGGAATTATTTCAATTTTTTGTATTTGTTGAGGTTTGTTTTGTGCCCCAGTATGTGGTCAGTTTTAGAGAATACCCCATGGGATGCTGAATAAAAAGTGTATTCTTTGGTGCTTGGGTGGAATATTCAATAGAGATCTGTTAGGTCCATTTGATGCATGGTATCATGTATCAGATGTCTTTATGTTTGTTTAGTCTTTGTTCAGGTGACCTGTCTAATGGAGACAGTGAGGTATTGAAGTCCCCTACTATAGTGAGTTGGAATTAATCTGTGTCTTAAGGTTCTGTAGTACTGTTTTTATGAAATTGGGTGTACCAGAGTTTGGTGCATATATGTTCATGATTGTAATATCTTCTTGGTTAATTGTTCCTTTGATCAAAATGAAGTGACCTTCTTTATCTCTTCTGACTAGTTTTAGTTGGAAGTCTATTTTGCCAAATATTAGAATTGCAACCCTTGGGGACTGGAGAGATGGCTCAGTGGTTAAGAACACTGAATGTTCTTGCAGAAGACCCGGGTTCAAATCCCAGCACCCACATGGCAGCTAACAACTGTCCATAATGCCAGTTCCAGGGGGTCTATGCCCTCTTCTGACCTCCATGGGTATTGCATGACACGGGTACACGTACACACATGCAATACACATATACACATAAAATTTTTTAATAAAATTGCAATCCTTTCTTGTTTCTTAGTGCCATTTGCTTGGAATATTTTTTCCCATCCTTTCACCTTAAGGTAGTGCCTGTCCATGAAGGTGAGATGGGTTTCTTGCAGACAACAAAAGGATGAATTTTGTTTCTTAATCATCAACTAGCCTGTGTCTTTTGACTAGGGAGTTCAGTCCATTGATATTTGGTTATTATCGAAAGATGTGTATTGGTTGCCATCATTTTAATTTCTGTTTGCATTCTTGGTCTAATTTTATGTTTCCACAATTATACCTTCATTTAGTTTCTTTTTGTTGCCCCTGGGGTATAATTGTTCCTTTCTCCATTCTTTGTATTGCTTCAAGTGTTCTTTGAAGGGCTGGCTTTGTGGATATGTATTCTTTCAGCCTATTCATGTCATGGAAGATTTTTCTTTCCCCTTCAACTATAACAGACATTTTTGCTGGGTAAAATATTCTGGGTTGGCATCTATAGCCATTTAGAACTAGGAATACCTTGGTCCAGGCTCTTTTGGTTTTCATAGTTTGCATTGATAGATCATCTGTAATTCTGATGAGTTTTCCTTTATATGTGACTTCATATTCTTCTTTTGCAGCTTTCAGTATTCTCTCTTTGTTCTGTATGTTTAGTGTTTTTACTTTGATATGCCATGGCAAGTTTCTTTTCTGGTCCTGTCTATTTGGTGTTTTATGTGCTTCTTGTGTTTGTATGGGCATGTCTTTAATTTTGGAAAAATTTCTTCTACAATCTTGTTGAAAATCTGGTCCACACTGTTATCCTGAGATTCTTTTCCTTCCTCTCTGCCTATGATGTATAAATTTGGTGTTTTCATGATGTCCCACATTTCCTGCATATTCCATTCTTGTGTTTTCTTAAATTTTTCATAATCTTTGCTTGAGTGGTCTAATTTGTTAACTTTGTTGTATAGTCTTGATATTTTGTTTTCCATTTCATTCATTCTATCAGTGAAGCTTTCTCCTATTTTTTTTCAAATTGGTTTATTGAGTTTTTCACTTCTTCATTTCAGCCTGTTTTCTTCAATAGTTCTGTCTCTTGTGAATTCAGTGAGAAGTTTATCCCTCTCTTCTTTTAGTTCTTTAAATTCATTGATGTGAATGTGTTCTTTAAATTCATTGATTTTTTTTTTGCTCATGTTTATGATTGTTCTTTTAAATTCTGTGTCCTGGGTTATCTCTAGGGTATTTTCCTTGTAGAACTCTTCCATAGACCTATGGTGTTTGGTGGGAACATATTTTGGTTTTCCACACTATTATTTTTCCATTTTGATTTTGGCATGTGGATTTCTTTTGTTGTTTATGATTCTGGTATGAAACTCAAGGCTTCTCTTTTGAGTTGAAGTCTGCTTGTGTTTGTATTATTGGTGTGCCTTTGTTGTTTTCTTATTGGGTATGTAAAGCTGGTTGGTCTAGGCTTCAGGTTCTCTTAGATTTTATACTGGAGGAACCAGATGACTTCTCAGAAGCTACTTAGGAACTCCTGTGGAGGCCCAAGTTAAGCACCAGTCAGGTGCCCTCAGCCTTTCTCCTAAGGTCTGGACCCCTGCTAGCCAAGAGTCACAGCACAATTGGGGAAGCTCACTAAGGTGAGGTCTGATTTAGGTGCTCTCAGGCAGTCTGCAAGGGTTGGGGCCCCTTCTGAAGGGCAGAGAGGCTTAGTCCTGGTGCAGTAGGAGGGGCCACATGTGGTCCCAGTGTAGGGGATTGAGCAAGGTGCAATTTAGAGAAGCTCACCACCATGAAGATGCAGGATCCGGGCTCTCTCAGGCAGTCTGCTAAGGTCTGGGCCCCTGCTGATTAGCAGAGAAGCTTAGCCCTGTTGCAGTGGGAGGGGCTACATGGGGTCCCAATGTAGGGGCTGGGCTGGCAAGATTTGGGGAAGCTCACCACCATGTGGAGGTCGAATCCAGGCAATGAATTCCATAGAATAAAAAAATCAAAACAATATCTGGTTTGCATGGATGTTTTTTTTTTTTTTTTTTTTTTTTTGCTCTATGAAGCTGGTTTCTCTTCTTTTTTGTGATAAATGTTTAATAAAAGTGTAAGTAGTTTGCTTTTAAGAAATCAGTGTAGGCCTGGAGAGATGGCTTAGTGGTTAAGAACACTGGTTGGTCTTGCAGAAGACCCGGGTTTGAATCCCAGCACACACATGCCAGCTAACAACTGTCCGTAACTCCAGTTCCAGGGAATCTGATGACCTCTTCTGTCCTCCGTGGGCATTGCAGGACATGGGCACACTTACCTACATGCAAGCAATACACTCATACACATAAAATAAAAATAATAAATCAAATATAAAAAAAGAAATCAGTGTGAAGTATCTTAGTGCCAGAGTAAATGACAATATTGAAATATAAACTAGAAAGATCTTTTTCTGAATTCTTTAGAATTGATTTGTATGTTGCTGGCTGGTAGAGTAAAACAAAAGCCTTTTAATTGAGAACCTATTTTCTCCCACTAAACTTCGACCTAAAATTTTATATTCATTTGAGATATAGTCTGATGATTTTCATTACATTGTATACTATTAAGGATGTCTTGTTTGATAAAATGTTGTTTAGAATATCCTATTAAACATGTCTTGTTTGATAAAATGTATTGTTTTCAGGAATATCACAGATTCTTGGAAGTAAAATTGATTATTGAAAACATTGGAGAGACACAGAAAATTATCTACAGAAAATATTTAGTCCTAAAACCCACACATCATTCTCTCTTCAATATGAGACTACAGGCCCAATTTAATTTTACATTAAATTTCTCTTGTCATAGAGTTTTTTTCAGTTATTTTTCTGTGATTGTTACCCTCTATTAACCATGTGAAAAAGAATGAGGTAGTTGGCTTTCCCATCAGTCTTATAAGTCATTTCTTTTTTTTTTCTATGAATCATTCTGTGACCTAACAAAAAATTGTTTTTTCCTCTTGTGAATGGGAAGAGCCTCATTGATGATCTGTTTCACTTACATGGAAAGAGTTTATTGGTGTACTATACATCACAACAGAAGTCATGATGGGCATAGTGAATAAGAGATAATTCAGTATACAAAAATGCTAGTTGTCTAGAATTACATTCAGTTGACTGACTTTTCTAATATTATTATATGTACTTCTAGTTTTCCATTGGAAGCTAAATTGGCTATTGGTACAATGGTGAAATTATGCCAATAACTAACCTTGGCAACAATGGGAAAGTAATTTTTTAGCATCTATATCAGATTCTCAAAATTGAGAAGGCATCAAAATATTAGTCTTTTATATAGTGGTAAAGAAAAGTTGAAACAGAATATGGACTGTTGAGATGGCTCAGCAGGTAAGAGGGCTTGTTGCATAGCCTGATAACTTGGTACTGACATGGTGGAAGGAGAAGAACTGACTCTCATAAACTGCCCTCTGATAACCACATATGTGCCCCCACCCAACACAAAATAAAGAATGTTTAAAAAGAATGAAAACGTGGGGGAGTGGTGGAGAGATGGCTCAGCAGTTAAAAGCACTGGCTGTTCTTACAGAGGACCCAGGTTCAGTTCCCAGCACCTACATGACACCCTCCTCTGAATTCCATGGGCATTGAATGACATGGATGCACTTACATGCACACAAAACACAAATAAAATTAAATAATTTTGGGGTTGGAGAGATTGCTCAGCAGTTAAGAGCACAGACTGCTCTTGCAGAGGACCTGGGTTTGATTCCCAGCACCCACATGGCAGCTATGAACCATCCTTAACTCCAGTTCCAGGGGAATCTGAAGCCCTCTTCTGAACTCTGCAGCATCGCATGACACGGGTGCACTCACATACATGCAGGCAATACACTCACATGTCCCCGACCAAAGGCTAGGGCAGCTAGAGTGGTTAAGAGCACTGGCTGCTCTTGCAGAGGACCTGGATTTGATTCCCAGCACCTACATGGCAGCTAACAGTCATACATAACTCCGGTTTCAGGGAAATCTGATGCCCCCTAGAACTGGAGTTATGGACACAAAAAATAACAAAAATAAATAAAATTTAAAAAATTTAAAATAATAAAAATATTTTCAAAGACTAGGTTAAAAGGGATAAAACTGATTATAAGAGAAAGAGAACAGGTATTTTATTGAGCTGTTGGAGTGATCTGAGGTCCAGTCATTTTCATTAGTCATGAGGATGGTATTTTGAAGAAATTTCTTCCTAGGGCTTGCAGTATGGTGCAGCAGTAGAGTACTCGCCTAGCATGCACATGTCTCCTAGTTTGGTCCCCAGCAGCATACACACACACACACACACACACACATACACACACACACACACACACACACAATCACAATTACAAACACATACACACACAAAGTAATCTCTTCATTTGGTTTAAGGAATTTCCTGTGTGAGACAGATCAGTGACTGCTTTGTCACTGGAGAGTTCCTGGCATTGCCCAGTACATAGTGTTTTCTCTGTGGCTGTTTTTCCTTTCATAGCAACAAGGAGGCACATATACTGTTAATAACAGAAGAAAGAGACTCTTGATGGGTTACAGGTTTATGGATCATGGATGTGGGGTATGAGAACCTATGTCTGCTGTCCTCAAGAGCGCACCTATTTCTATTTCATTCCCCCCTCAAGAATTTCTTCCTCTGAAATATTAAGGGGTTGCTGAAGGGTGGTGGTTTGTCTGTCTTCCAAAATTGCATTAGCACTGATTAGGAACTATTGGCTTTACCTGTCTGAGGAATAGACCACTTCTAATGTAGACAAGATTAGTGACATAGGATTTCTGTCAAGCATCTGGGATGAGTTGGAAACTGTGGGAAGAACATCAGCTTGTTTGGAATTGGCACGGTGTAGAAAACACAGACTACAAGTATACCAAACAAGCGCAGACCAAACATTATCAATAGAATAATAATGACCAATGGCCCCAAAGTAGTAAAACCCAGCATTTGGTATAAGCCTTTCATAGATACTTATCTTTATGTAAACCAAGGCAAGACTTTATTTTTATACTCAAGAAGAGCCTGTTGGGTTTTTCTAGATTAATAATATATTGTAAAGTATGGCAAGTGTGGCTTGTGTCTCCATCAGACTAAAAAGGGGTGGTTGAGAAGAGCCTGCTCTACAGCATCTCTAAAAGGCTTAGTTTTAGGCAGCTATTTGTGGTGACTCGTATTCTCAAGAAAACAATGGGTAATAGCTTAGGCAAGAGTTCCCGAGTTTCTGCTATAGTGCTGTCAAAGTTTGTTTTAGGTTTTGGTTGATTTTCCCCAAGGACTGGAGATGCCAAGCAGAATGCTTTTTTATAATAAAGCCTAAGAGCTGTGAGAAAGGTTATAATGGCAACAGAAGAAGGCCCTTTATCACTTTGGAGGGACATTGAGAGCCCAAGTGGAGGATTATTTATTTATTTATTTGTTTGTTTATTTATTTATTTATTTGTCTTTTTTTGAGACAGGGTCTCCCTGTAGCCCCAGCTGACCTGGAATTCACTATGTAGACCAGACTGGCCTCCATCTCACAGAGATCTGCCTGCATCTGTCTCCCATGTGCTGGAATTAAAAGTGTGTACTGCCATGCTCAGCTAAGGATAATATTTTAAGAGGTATTTGCATACTTTTATGGCCTTTCTGTTTTAGTGGAAAAAGCTTTTATCAAATCTGTAAAAACATCTACATAAGTGAGCCAGCACCTACATCGCAGATAACAACAGTCTGTAACTTTAGTTCCAGGGGATCTGATGCCCTCTGGCCTCTGTGGGCACAGGTGCACTTAAATACATACATGTAAAGCATTCACACACATAAAAGTTAAAATGAACCCCCCAAATTTTTAAATTGGTCCTGGGAACCAAACCCAGGTCTTCTGGGTAAGAACAGCCAGTGTTCTTAACCACTGAGCCATCTCTACATCCCCATTAGTTGTGAAATTTAAAAGTACAATTTAAATATAATTAAAATTTATTAATTCTTAGGGCTAAATTAATATTATATACTAAAGGTATAGAATGAAAACTGAAAATATTATTGAGAGAACTTAAAGACCTAAATATTGATACTTACTTTGTTGATGATTATAAGACCCAGATGTCAATTCTTCCCAAATTATCTATATATTGAATCAAAAGACTAGCTTTTTCTTTTTGTATGGGGGTGCTGGAGAGATGGCTCAGCAAAAGAGCACTGGCTGCTCTTGCAGAGACATGGGTTCGATTCCCAGAACCCACATGATTGCTCACAATCATCTGTAACTCTAGTTCCAGGAGATCTGACACTCTCTTCTAGCCTCTGAGGGCATTGCATGCACACTGTGCACTTACATACATGCGGTGCACTTACACACACGCAGGCAAAACACTCATATACATAAAATAAAAATAACAAAACATATTTAAGAAGAACATTTATAGCTCAGTGCCAGCAATATTGCTCAGTTGGGTAAGGGTGTTTGCCACCAATTTTCTTTTTTTTTTTTAAATGTGTATGAGTGTATTGGCTGCATGTATGTATGTGTGCCATGTTGTGCAATGTCCATAGAGGTCTGAAGAGGGCATTGAATTCCCCTGGAACTGGAGTTATGGATAGTTGTTAGCCACTGTATGGATGCTGGGAACTGAACCCAGGTCCTCTGCAAGAACATCCAGTACTTTTAACTGCTGAGCCATCTCTCTAGCCCCCTGACAATCTGTGTTTGATCCCCAGAACCCATATGATAGGAGAGAACCAACTTTTTCAACATGGTACACACATACATTCTCTCTCTCTCTTTCTCTCTCTCTCTCTCTTGCTCTCTCTCTCTCTCTCTCTATATATATATACATATATATGAGATGCATAAATAAATAAATGGAGGAGCTGGAGAGATGGCTCAGCAATTAAGAGCATTGGCTGCTTTTTCAGGAGACCTGGGCTTGAATCCCAGCACCTACCTAAGGATGGCAGCTAGCAACCATCCTTAACTCCAGTTCCAGGGGATCCAATGCCTTCTTCTGACTTCCATGAGCATTGCATGACACAAGTGCACTTACACACATGCAAGCAATACACTCATACATATAAAAATAATAAATAAAATATTTTAAAATAATATTTAAAAATGTAAAAATAAAATTATGGCCAGTGAGATGATTCAGCTGATAGAGGTGTTTACTCTTAGGCCTGACAACTTGAGTTCAGTCCCTGGAATCCACATGGTAGAAACAAATGTCAACTCCCACATGCTGTCCTCTGACTTTCACATGCATGCCATGGCCTGCATACATTCCCCTCCAAAATAAGTAAGTAAAATATAAAAAGAAAAAAGAGCTCCATTTCAAAAAATGTTTAAGACTTGACAGTTTCCTCACCAAAAAAATAGGTATCAGTGTCCAAATAATGGATGTTTAATTTTATTAATCACCAGAGAATGTAAGTTAAAATTAAAATGAGATACTAGTATAGTATACCCTCACAAGAATAACTGAAATTTTAAATAGTATAATACTAGCTGGGTGTTGTGGTGCTTGCCTTTAATCCTAGCACTCAGGAGGCAAATGCAGGTGGATCTTTGTGAGATGGAGGCCAGTCTGATCTACATAGCAAGTTTCAGGCCAGTTGAGGCTACAGGGAGACCCTGTCACAAAAAACCAAACAAACAGTATTACACTATTAGGTTGGAGAGAGAGCTCAACAGCGAAGAGCATTTGCTGCACTTGCAGAGGACTTGTGTTTGGTTCCCAGCACACGCATGGTGGCTCACAACTGCCTGTAACTCCAATTACAGGGGATCCAACACACTCTTTTGACCTTTACAGGTTTCTGTAAGCACATGGTGCACTTAAACTCATGCAAGCATACATACATACACACAAAAAAACCTTTTTAAAAATATTTTTTATTTATTATTTTTATTTTATGTGTATGAGCGTATTGTCTGCATGTATGTGAGTGCACCCCGTACCGTGCAATGCCACAGAGGTCAGAAGAGGGCTTTGGATTCCCCTGGAACTGGAGTTAAGGATGGTTCATAGCTGCCATGTGGGTGCTGGGAATCGAACCCGGGTCCTCTGCAAGAGCAGTCAGTGCTCTTAACTGCTGAGCCGTCTTTCCAGTCACCCCAAAAACTTTTAAAAGTATTACACTCTCAAGTGTTGTCAAGAATGTAAAGCTCTTAAAATTCTCACAAATGTTGTTGTGTGTGTATAAAATGGCACAACTACTTTGGAAAGTACTTTATCAATTTCCTATAAAGTTTAAACATATACTTATTATATAATGCAGCAATTTTCACTCCTGGTACTTATATAAAGGAAATGAAAACATATAATTACAAAAAGTCTTGTATGTGCACGTTCATGACAACTTTATTCATAATTCCAAACTGATCAAATGTCATCAATACATCAAAGAATAAGCAAATCATGGTATATTTGGAAAATGAACTATTACTTGCAATAAAAAGGATTAGTTGATACAGACAAAGGTATATGAATTTTAGAAGTCAGAATAAAGTGAAACAGAAGAGCATATCTGTATAATTCAAAAGAAAGCAATCTTATAAAGAGAGGAAACAAATTGGTATTTGGCTGGGGTGGTTAAGGAAAGTAGCAACAGGAAACATTTTAGGATGATGAAATGTTCTTTACATTCATTGTAGCTGTGATTATAAAAATGTGTACATTTATCAGGGCTGGAGAGATGGCTCAGCAGTTAAGAGCAGTGGCTGCTTTTGCAGAGGACCTGGGTTCAATTCCTGGCACCTACATGGCAGTTAACAAAACAACAAATCCAGGGGAATCCAACACCCTCCTTTGACCTCCGTGGGCTTTACATGACATAGATGCACTTACACACATGCAGGCAATATAGTCATACGCATAAAATTAATAAAATATTTTAAAAGTATTCATTTATTAAAACAGAAATATACACTTAAATGCATTTTTATTGTGTATTTCATTTTGGTTTCCTCACTGCAGTTGAAATTTATTTATTTACTTTATTTATTTTGAGATAGAATCTCATTATGTAGTCCTGGCTAGCCTGGAACTTACACAGAGCCACTTGCTTCTGCCTCTTGAGTGCTGGGATTAAAGGTGTATGCCACCACACTCAATGACAGCTGAATTTTAAAAAGCAGTGGTCCATAGTGTTAAATCATTAAAGTTTTGTTTATAAGTGTTCCAAACTGGAAATAACTCAAATGTCCCTTGAAGGATTGGTTCAATAAATTTGGAAGAGCAATAAAATGAAGGAACTGGAATTATGGACAGTTGTTAGCCCCCATGTGGGTGCTGGGAATCAAACCAGGGACCTCTGCAAGAACAATCAGTGCTCTTAACTACTGAGCCATCTCTCCAGCCCCAGTAAATACATTTCTAAAAACAAATAATAAAAATAGAAATACTAGCAGTAGTTTAGAGGACCTAGTAATGGATGCTTTCTTTATGCATTTTTGTCTAAAGAATAAATACACATTTCATACAGGATTGGGAATTCATAAAGATGGCATTAAATTTTTAACATTAAAAATACTTGATAACACTGTAAAACTACAAATATATTGGAAATTACGTAAGTCTGAGTGCTCTGAAGAGATGTTAACTCATTGTGTTCTGCTTGGTAGTGAACATCTCAGTGGTGTATAAGGCCACTAAATAGCACAAACTACATAACCTGAAAAATATTTGTGTTAAAAATGTCTTCTGCCGGGCGTGGTGGCACACGCCTTTAGTCACAGCACTTGGGAGGCAGAGGCAGGCGGATCTCTGTGAGTTCAAGGCCAGCCTGGTCTACATAGTGAGTTCCAGGTCAGCTGGGGCTACAGAGAGACCCTGTCTCAAAAAGACCCCCCCCAAATGTCTTCTATGAAATCTAGGCTTAATTTTGGAAAAAAATTAGTGAAAGATAGTTTGAAAGTCATCATAGATACTTTCCTGTTCATTTGTAAGGACACACAGGGATATAGAATTTCTCCACTTGCGTTTGGACTTTTGGGTCATAAGCCTGACTTTTGCAGAGTTAATTATTTGAAATTCTCGGAGAAGAGGGAAATGAAGAAAATTTGAATAAAGTTGGTCTAAACATTAAGCAGGAAAGAAAAAGAAGGAAAGAAAATTTTCAAGTGATCCTGATTACCTATACTCTGGCTATTGTCCTATTTCTTTCCTCTCCTTTCAAACTTCTTACAAAATGTCTTTCCTGCACCCCTCCTTGCCCACGCTTCTGTGCAGAAAGCTGGCTTCTTCTTGCATCTTCACTTTTGTGACTATTCTCTTCAAAATAAAGAAAAAATTTCTAATTAAAAGGTCTCATGATCTTTGCTCCTATTCCATTCTTCTGGATCTATTCTATGATGCTGAATATATAAGAGCATTAAACATATTTAAAAACATTGCTTCATATTTCTGATGTTATAGTCTTCTTATTTTCTTTTCATCTGTCTGACCTGTCACCTATTTCTCTCATTTGCTTTTGTTACTCCTCTCACCTCTAATTATAGATATCCCCTAACATCTCCAAGGATTTGACTAGCTACTCTTCCATCTGTACATGCTTTTCTTTGATGGATCCATTCAGTGTTGGGACTTCAGGCATCAAATCCATACTGTTGATTTCCAAATGTCTTATCTTGAGCCCTCACCAAAGTTCCATTTCTGTATCTTTAACCTGATAGCAGTTCTACCTTTCTGTCCCACTGTCATGTTAGATTTGGAATGTACATCATTTTGTTTACCATTGCTCCTCCCCTTCCACATCCAGAACAAGTTTCCTTACCCAGTTTCCCTGCCTCTCAGCATCACCTTTATCTCAGTGTCTCTGAATTTCCCCTAAGGCTTCCCTTTCCAGTGTATCTTACTGACAAAATTTGAGTCCAAACCTTCATCTTTTCTCATTTAAATTGCTGCAATTGCCTCTAGACCCTCTATACCTTTTCTACAGTTGCTGCTATCTAATCTGCTTTAATTATAATTTTTATCATATCAGTTCTGTAATCAAAAAATTCTCATGACTCCTATTACTATATCAAGTCTAAACATCTTTACCTGGCTTTCTGGCTGCTCCTAATCTGTTACATGTTTTATTTCTAAGTGTTGCCCAACATGTTCCCCTTCCTTGAGTTAGGTTGGTTTTCTCACTGTCATGAAAAAAGTTTAATTCATTTCTGTTCCCGTATTTTAACAGATGTATTTTATCTTGTTGAAATGACTTTGGACATTTTGATCCAAGCTCTATCCATCTTGCAGGAGAATTGCCTACGCTCTCTTTGGGTCTACTTCTTTGATTTCTGTTGTCTTTAACCCACTTTAGTCAGGCTTTCTCTACAACTCTGTTGTCCAGGCAACAATTCTTTTCCTTTTCCTATCATTAGTCACTCTTCTCCTAGTTTCATTGCTACTGCTATAATAAAATAGCCTGAAAAAAGCAACTAAGGGGAGAAAAGGACTATTTTAGCTCACAGTGCCAGGTAATAGTCCATCATTGTGGGGAAGTCACAGCAGCAGGAGCTTAAAAACGGCTGGTCACAGCACATCCTAGTCAAAAACAGAGGGAAAAATGAAAGAGTACTCACTTGCTCACTTGCTGCTCAGCTCGATTTCTCCACTTTTAGTTGAGGACCCCTGCCTAGGGAATAGTGCCACCACAGTATACTGGGTCTTCCCACACCAATTAACTCAATTAAACAGTCCCCTACAGATAGGCCCACAGGCCAACTCAGTATGCCTTTCCAGGAGTAAATAACATCATTTATCTAGTTGCTTCAGTCAAAACCTTTCATCAAAACCCTAGAAGTTATCCTTGGTTTTTCTCCCTTATAACTCACATATAGTCCATTAGGAAGTCCACTGAGCGTTCTATTCAAGATGTGTTTCAAATCCAACCACTTCTCACTATCTCACTTCTACCACCCAAGAAAAATAGCAAATAATACCTCTGCAGTGGTGTCCCTGCTTTTATTTTTGCCTTTGAATAGTTGTTTAGTTGACACAAAACACCCAGAGTCATCTTTTAAAGATGTCTGTGGAGGGCTGGAGAGATAACTCAGCAGTTAAGATCTCTGGCTGCTCATGCAGAGGACCTAGGTTCAGTTCCCAGCACCCATGTGGCAGCTAACAACTGTACTTTCAGTTCCAGGGATCTGATGCCTTCTTCTGGCTTCTGCTAGCATTGCTTGTATGTGGTATCCTCACATACATTCAGGCAAAACACTTTTACATATAAAATAAAAATAAATAAGTAAATAAATAATAAATAAATAAATAAATAAATAAAGATAACTGTGATCTTAAAAGCTATTTCTGATCCAGTCAGGCTCTGATTTTATGTCTTTCCAATGTCCTTCTCATTCTTTTATCTTCCATTTCTTGGCCTTCTGTTTCTAGAACAAGCTATGCTTATTGACACCTCACTTACATACATATTCATCACAGAACAATCAGAAGGTTGGTTAGAAAAAAATTAATGTTTTCATTTTCCAAAATATTTGTCAATAAAATATGTATATTAGTAGCAGGAAAAAGCAAATCCTTTTCCTAAATTTTTTTCTAAAATTGGCTTGTCTATTACGTCTATTTTGAAATAATGTCAAGGTTACAGAGATGCTGCAAGATTAGTACAAATCATGTTTTTTTCTGAACAATTTTCTTCATAACCCCTGAATACTGCTAAGCAATTCCTAGAAATGAGGCAGTTCCTTATATAGTCACAATACAACCATCAAAGCTGGAAATAAACTTTTATAACATTATTACTTAGCCCTCAGACTCCACTCAAACTTTTCCAGTTGCCCAAATAATATCCATCATAGCAAAATAAGCCAGAGATCAGAATTAATGCTTCATTTAGCTGTTAAATTTCTTAAGCTTCCTTTACGTTGTAACAGGTTCTCAGTCTTTACTTGACTTTCAGAAAAGGTATTCTTTCTGCTTTAGTTTACATAGTGCTAGGTTTGACTGTCACGTGGTTCTTCTGTATTTATTTATTTATTTATTTATTTATTTATTTATTATTTTGGTCTTTTTGAGACAAGGTCTCCCTGAAGCCCCAGCTGTCCTAGAACTCACTATGTAGACCAGGCTGGCCTTGAACTCATAGAGATCTACCTGCCTCTGCCTCCGAGAGCTGGGATTAAAGGTGTGTGCCACCACGCCCGGCTTAGAAACATTATTTTATAGAACATTGTTCAATATGAACTTGTTTCCACAAGATTGGATTTAAGGTATGTGTGTGGTGTTTTTTAGGATTCTAGAAGCGGTGTGGAATAATCACTACTTTAAATGACACATGAATTTGATTTGTCTCATTACTGATCCGTTTATCTCATAATTTGTTTAAGATGGTGTCTGCTAGGCTTCTCCACTATAAAGTTATTCTCTTATTATAGGAAAGTACTCTGAAACTATGTACATTATCTTTATCCTCACTAAACTTTGTATTTGTTCATCTATATTAGTATGAATTCATGGGTCTTTATTTTATTCATTGTTATCTATTTTGATAGTCAACCTCAGACTTTTTTCTAGTAATTGTGCCACTAGGAAGGCTTTTGTGTTTTGGGTATGTCTCCCTAATTCTTTTGAGTACTTCCTTACACTTTGACATGAGAAGCTATCCCAGATTTATAGTCTCCTTGTTCCAGTCCTGGAATTAGCTATTCTCTGAAACCCTCATCTGAAACTCTCATCTGTTTTTTTGTTTTTTTTTTGTTTTTGTTTGGTTTTTAGTGGCTTGTTTAGTAGCCAAGAAGTGTGCTATCTCAGTAGACAGAGCTAGAGAATACATGTAAGTATACACACACGCACACACACACCCCTGTATTTCTATATCTATGTGGAAGGCAATGATTACACACTTGTACTGCCAATTCCAATCCAATACTAGAAAGATCATTCTAGTTTTCTCAATTCCCATATTTGTAACTTTTCTATCACTGAGAACTCTGGCTCCTGTTATCTTTAACATATTCAGCTATTTGGTTAGTCCCCTGGAATGTAACCAAACTTCCATCCTCACTTACAGACGTCTATCTCATCTCATTCCCCAGGACTTGACTCTCAACCCAGATTGCATCCTCATCCTGCTTCAGCTTTGATACTCTATGCTATGCCTTTTCTTAATGCAGATGCCCTCCTCACACTGCTCATGTTCTGACACTCAACTATGGGTCACTCGTACTTGTGACACTCTCCTTACCCCATTTAGGCTCTGACTTTTCACACCAATCCTGCCTTCCTTGTGGATCCGTCCACACCTTGTTCAGGCTTCCTTCCCCTCCATATAGTTGCCTTGGCTTGCTCAGTCATGCCTCACACCAGAGCGCACACACCTCAAGACTGAACTGATCATCAAAGGTTGGGAAGAGGAAGAATTAAGGTCAATATTTTATTTAGAAATTATATATTAATGTTGAGTCGACTATATGTTGAGAAGACTATACCATTTCTGCTCCCTTTACCTTAAAAATTGTGTATTTATCAGCATCAATCTGTCTGAAGTAACATACCATTGGGTAAAAAGTGAAGCCATGGAAAGAACAGCCAACTCAAGTAAAACGCAGGAGTAACCAAATAAAGACACTTCCATGTTTTTTCATCCTTTGTTCAAATGTTTTGGTGTTACGGTCTCAAAATTACTATTGAGCACTTAATTATTAGTGACATGTTTATGAACCTTACATCTTGATGATGGTATTTTCTGATACCTGAAGTCTTTGGATCAAAATTCAAACTTATCATTTAAGACTATGAAATACAAATATTTTAGTCATAATAACATTACTGTCATTCGGTTAGACCACAAGATTTTACAAGAGAATGTCTACATTGAATTGACTGTACCCAGAAACATTAGAATGCAAGCATCTTCGAGTTGGTCCTGATAACCTTTTCATAGAGAGAAATGATGAGGAAGAGTCCATATATTACCATCAGAGAGACTACAGTTGATGTCCCTGAGTTTGCCTCCAAATCTTTTCAAGATCTAAACCAACCATTCCAAGAAGCTTTCTCATTCCTGTGTTTACTCCAAGTTTTTCTTGTGTGAATCACAAATTTAGTCTTTCTTCTAAATCAGGATATGATATGGATTTTGTTTAACTTTGAGCCAAAACATACCCAAACTCCCACTGCATTCCTTGGAAACACTAAATGCTGTGGAAGTGCTGTCTTGGCTATATCTTTCTCCTTTAATGAATCAACACTCTCATCTGTATCCTCTTGGAGACATGAAGGAAAACTCTCTGTAATTTCTCCAGCTAGGTGGGTCATATTAGCTGTGCAGTTCACTTATGAGGACTTAACAAGGTTGCTCTGTGGGTATTTGAGAACACTCTACAAAACTGCTGATGACCTCATGAGCCTAAGAAACCAGGTTTCACATTGTGGACTAAGCCTAAATATTATAACTTTATATTTATATAGAGTCTTTTTTCCAAGGAACTCCAACCTCTTTACAGACATTATGTCATTAATCCTCAAAGCATCCCTGTTTTCTACATGGCAAATATGATTCCCCCCCCTTTTTTTTGACTGTGATGGAACTTGCAAGTCAGTGATGGAACACAGCCTCCTGGTTCTTACTCTATATGATTTAAAAGGCCAGATGGATAGCTTTTCAAGCCATTCCTTGCTTCATGGGTGGGATTTAAAAGGATGCTCAGTTTGTATGCATTTAGTATTCAATGTCTCTACTTACAGTTCTTCTCTTCATTGTAAGTTCAGCATGTTCAGGCACATGTAGTTTATTTCCACTGTTGCCTTTATGGGAAGAGTAGAAGTTTGTAGCTGAAATTTGAAGTGAGAAACTGTTACTGGATATGTAATTTTGATTGACAGAGATCCCTTATACTTTTCATACCCTAAAATAAGTTTTTCTTTTAAATCACTGTACCAAGTCAAAGCATGTTTAATTTTATAGTGATCTCATATTCACCAAAATTGGATAATGTTCAACTAGATAACAACCAATTTGTACTGAATGATTAACATAATGACCCTTATGTCAAACATTTGCAAACCCATGATCTTATTTTAAATATTACATGATAATCTTTTAGCTTTTTAAGTCCTACCTGTGTGGAAATACTGTCCTAGAATAAGGTAGTCAAAAAGAGTCACTGAGGGCCCATGAGATGGCTCAAGTGGGTAAAGGTGCTTGCTGCCAACCCTGACAACCTGTGTTCAATCCCTGGAATTCACATAGGGAAAAGAGAGGACTAATTCCCCAGAGTTGTCCTCTGACCTCCACATGTACACCATGGCATGCACACATGGTACATACAATAAATAAATTTTTTTAAAGGAAGCAATGATGGAAATATGGTCTGAGCTGTTATATCCCCCAAAAGAACTCCCCTAGTTTGCTCTCATTCCTTTAGTGGAAATCCCTGGGATAAATCTTTCCATAAAAGGGGGAAATGTGAGTAAATTATAAAAATCATCAAAAGTTAGCTCAATATCCACAGGTCAAAAATTCAAAAAGTCCCAAGGCAAATAATGGAGAGCAGGGAGAGAAGAAGGAAACAGCCATATTAAAGATAGGTATTTCTTGATATCACTTACACAGATAGTTCCTAAGCAGGATTATTAGAACCTGGAATTGTGAATTACAGTAGCATAAAAATCCATTTCAGACCTCATTTTTAAACTCTTACATGACCTACTGTCGTGCTGTTTTCCAATTCAGTAGATGTCTGCACTTTGCTAAATTTGGCCATGGCCAAAATTAAGAAATACTAGGTAAAAATCAGAAAAAAACTTTTAAAAAAACATTCTGAATCAATAACTCTTGAAAGCCTCAAAGTAAAAATTTGCCATATGCCCTGCAACAATACTGTTCCACTCTGTTCTCTGGCTCAGCTAGATTTGAAATGGCCCTGCATGTCTAAACAGTGTTTAATTTGAAACTGAGAAGCCCTTCCACATCATGGAAAATCTTTATAGGCTGGAAAATATATATAATGTCATACTTTAGGTATATAATGTAGCTTTATTCTGTAGCATAGCTACATTGCAGTGTATATTCAACATCCTTGGGTTTTTAAGATATACTAAAAACATTTCAAATATTTTTTTCTTGTCATAGAAAATCCTAGTCCCCCCCCCACTCCAAAAAAAAAAAAAGAATGTTCTTTGTACCAAAGTAAAAACTTAGTGATGGGCAAAGTGTTTGTTATAAAACTGATTCATGGGGCAAGAATGCGGTTCAGTGGTAGAGTACTTGCCTACTATGTGTAAGGCTCTTGGTTAGATTCTAACAACCTCAAGCAGCAGCAGCAGCAGCAGCAGCAGCAGCAGCAGCAGCAGCCACAAAATAACTGATGTTTGCCCTAGTAGTATCATCCTCACTGCACAGTTCCAGGGATACCAAAACAGACAACAATGTAACTGGTGACCTCTGACAGCTCCAATTGTAACTTGACAGTAAAAGTTTTTGAAAATGGTCATGATTGTTTTCTGACTTGCAGCTGAAAACCAGTTGTGACTGCATTGGGGCTTTTATTATTATTTCTATGTTTTGCATATATGTAATTTTCTTAGATTTTTCCTCTCCATGTTGATTCCAAAGAAACTTCCTTGCCAAACTTCAGTACGCTGCTCTGGAATAGTCCCAGCTCTGAGTTTTCATGAGTCAGGGAAAACTGGTGTGCTCAGAAGCTTGTCAGACCCTCAGACTGTCCAACTAGCCCCAGGCTAAGTTCTAAAGTCCTTCCCTCCATTGTCTTTCTGCATTCCTAGAGTGTACTGCTTGTACTTGTATTAGCCCTTCATTTTTCTTGGTTAGATATTGGTTAGAGTTTGTGGCTTCCATGCCTGTGTGGCTCACTAGCTTGATATGCTTAGTGCCAATCCCTGCCATCTTGCGGCCACTCTGCCTTGCTGCCCTTACCACCACAGCAGTTAACTTGGAAGTTTGCATGTTTTGCCTTTCTGACCTTTCTCCTTTACTTTTCCACTATTTGGTTCTATTTTATCTCTTTTAGTCAGGAGGAAAACATGTGGTTGCTAGAAGAAGAAAATAATTAGAGGCAATGTGAAAAAAGCTCTCCCATCTAGGTGACCCAGAGTCACTCTGCAGGTACAATCCTCTCCTTCGCTTATTCTTACTATGGTGATATCTGATACAGCTTTAATTTAACAATTTGGAGAGAATAATGTGAATTTTATAACAATTTAAGTTTATTCTCTATTTAATTTTATGTGTATGAGTGTTTAAGCTGCATGTATGTAAGTGCACCACATGTATGTAATTCCTGTAGAGATCAAAAGAGGGTGTTGGAGCTCCTGGAACTGGAGTTACAAATAATTGTCAGCTGCCATGTGGGTGCTGGGAAACAAACCAGGGTCCTCTGCAAGAGCAGCCAGTGCTCTTAACTGCTGACCCATCTCTCCAGCCCCTCAATTTAAATTTTTAATGATACAGTCAACTTCAAAATGAAAACAGAACAGGTACTTTGTGCAAAGATGGTCAAGAAATTGGCAACAGTGATTGTCTTATAGTAGGGGAATTAGATGACTCTGGGATAACAGGGAGAACCCTACTATACACCTTTATATTACCTTCTGTGTTAAATACTACATAAATGTATTAGCTATTAAAATAAATAAATAATCCAAAAATGTAAATAGGCAATTAAGTAATTAGACTCCCACTGTCAATGCCAGAAAAAGCCACTGATTATAGGAAAGGGTTCAAATGTATTAAAATATAAATTGGGGGCTGGAAAGATTGCTCAGTGGTTAAGAACACTGGTTGTTCTTGCAGAAGACCCGGGTTCGAATCCCAGCATTCACATGGTAGCCAAGAACCGTCCCAAACTTCAGTCCCAGGGGATCCAACAGCCTCTTCTAACCTCCGAGGGCATTTCACGACACGGGTGCACTTGCCTATATGCGGGCAATACATGCATACACATAAAATAAAAATAATAAAAAATAATAAATTGGATCAGAAAAGTATGATTATTTTAATTTTGTATTAGGAACTTCTTTTTATCAATAGTTTCTCTATCTTCTTTTTGATGCTTTTTGAGACAGAGTCTCACTGTGCATCCTAGGCTGGCCTGGAACTCAGCACTCCTCCTGCCTCTGCTTTCTGAGTGCTGGAACTGCAGGAGTGAGCTTCCATGCCTGGCTTTCATTTTGTCTTAGAAACTTTGATATGAAAATTAAGTTTAGATGCCTTCCTGCCCCTCTTTTTGTTGTTGTTGCTTTTTTATTGGTGGTGGTGGTAGTGGGTGTTTTTTTTTGTTTTTTACTTTTTTTTTTTGAGACAGGGGTCTCCCTGTAGCCCCAGCTGGTCTGGAATACTGTGTAGACCAGGCTGGCCTTGAACTCAGAGATCTACCTGCCTCTGCCTCCCAAGGACTGGGATTAAAGATGTGCACCACTGCACCTGACTTGTGCCTCTTTTAACACTTATCCTCACTCTTGCTAAGTACATCCTTCTACTTAGAGGTTTTCTTGTTCTTTTCCTCTTCAAGTAAACTTAGGACCAACTTAAAATCAAACTGTTTCAATGAGGGTGTTTTACAACTCTGCTTCCATTGTGTGGGAAACTATTTGAAGGAATGCCAGAGTTCTTTGGTGTTCTCTGCTTCACTATCTCTTTTCTGCCTGTGATAATAGGCAATTATGAACAGAGGTTTGGATATCACACTAATTAGAGATCTCCCATCTCAGACAAGCTTCATACCTAAGAGGTCTTTGGTATTATACAGGACCTACCTGTGTAGTCATATCTGTAATTACAGTCACACTGTATTTCTTTCAACTCCCGATAAAGCACTTTACAGAGACTCATACAAGCAAATGTCCTACATATCAAATCTGAGAAGCAAACTGTTGCATTTCAAATTCTGTATCTAATATATTTGTTCCTCTCTTTTTTTGAATAATTAACAAATGTATGTCAAATTTAATACCTCTAATAATACTATCATGTTGTTGCATGTAGATTTATTCTATTTATGCCACAAACCAACCACCAACTTCTTCGTTTTCATAACCACTTAAGTATTATTATGGCTGAAATCTAAAATTATATATGTGGCTTCTAACTGTATCTTCCATTCTATTTCTATAGGCCAGTAATAAATGTATATGTATATAAACCTGTCAGATAATATATTTGATTTTGAACATCATAAAATGATATCACATTGTCTTTTTTTGCAACTTTTTTTCACTTAACATATATCTTGGAAATTTTTTCTTGGTAGCATATTTAGATGAACCTCATCCCTTTTAAGTGAAACATGGTATTCCTTAGAATTAATGTGCCCTAGTTTGTTTCAAATTTCTGTTACTGAGAACATATTTAATTTTTTAAAAGATTTTATTTCTTTTTAATTTATGTGTTTTGCCTGCATGTATTAAGTACACCATGTGCATGCCTGGTGCCCAAGGAGGCCAGAAGAAGGCATTGAATCCCCTGGAACTGGTGCTAAGAATGGTTGTTAGACTGGGCATGGTGGCATATGTCTTTAATCCCAGGACTCAGGAGGCAGAGGCAGGCAGAGCTCTGTGAGTTCAAGACTAGCCTGGTCTACATAGTGAGTTCCAGGTCAACTGGGGCTACAGAGAAACCCTATCTCAAAAAGACCAAAAAAAAAAAAAAGCATATATAAGAACAGTAAACACTTTTTGTTTTTGGTCTTTTTGAGACTTGAGACAGGGTCTCCCTGTAGCCACAGCTGACCTGAAACTTGCTATGGAGTCCAGCTGGCCTCGATCTCACAGAGATCCACCTACTTCTGCCTCCCAAATGCAAGGATTAAAGGTGTGCAAACACTCTTAACCACTGCACCATCTCTCTCACCCCTATTGAAAACATATTTAATTTTCACTTTTCTGGGCCAGTGAGATGGTCCTCAAGCCTGAGGACCTGAATTTGATCCCTGGAACCCATGTAAGGGTGGAAGAAGAGAATAGACTCCATAAAGTTGTTCATGTTTTTGGTAAAGTGTATCAGAAATTTCTTCTTTCTTAAGACTGAATAATACTACATTTTGTGTGTTTTTTTATGTTTATCCATTCATTATGTATATAACAAATTTATCCATTCATTATATATATAATGTCTTTCCATTCATGGAGATGTATGTTGCTTCCATTTCTGGCTTTTGTAAATTATTCTGTGAACATGGGTGTACAAATATCTGTATAGATTCCTGTTCTTATTCCTTTTGAATATACCCCAGGAAGTGAAATTCATATGGTAGTTCTATTTTTAACATTTAAAGAAACTGTCCTACTGTCTTCCATAGCTGCTCTGTCTTTTTACATTCCTACCAGCAATGCACAAATGTTCCAGTTTGACTACATAATCTCTAATATTTGTCATCTTCTTTAATAATTGCTGTCCTGGGGGCTGGAGAGATAGTTCAGTGGTTACGAGCCCATAGTGTTCTTGCAGAGGGCCCAAGTTTGATTCCCAGCACCATAGGCTAACAACTTAACTCCAGTTCCAGGGGATCTGACAATCTCTTCAGGCCTTTGCAGGCATTGCATGACACTGGTACAATTCCATACATGCAGGCAAAACACTCATACATTAAAAATAAATAAAATTTTAAAATAAAAAATACCATCCTGGCAAGTATAAAGTTGTATCTCAGTGTGGCTTTGACTTGTATTTAATAATTTGTGATGCTGAGCATGTTGCCATGTGTCTATTTGTTATTTATGTATCTTTTAATGTGTAAGTTCTTTGTTCATTTTAAATTTCTTTTTAAAAATATTTTATTTATTATTATATTTTATGTGTACAAGTGTTATGCCTACATGTAGGTAAGTGCACCCCTGTCATGCAATGCCCACAGAAGACAAAAGAGGCTGTCGGATCCCCTGGAACTGGAGTTACAGACAGTTGTTAGCTGTCATGTGGGTGCTGGGATTCGAACCCGGGTCTTCTGCAAGAACAGTCAGTGTTCTTAACCACTGAACCATCTCTCCAGCCCCTTCATTTTAAATTTCTTAATTTAATTATTATTGTGTGTATGTGTGCATACACATCACATAGGGGATGGGGGGCAGGGACGCCTGCATTACAGCCTACATGTGGGGGACAGATGACAATTTTTGAAATGGGTTTTCTCCTTTTACCTTATGTGGGTTCTAGGAATTGAACTCAAGATGCCAGGCTTGCATGGCAAGCATTTGAACCATCTCACTGGCTGTTTTGCCTATTTTTAAATCATGTTATTTTGTTGTTGAGGGTTTTTTTAATGCATTCTGGATATGAATCCCTTATCAGCTACATAGTTTGTATTTTCTGTCATTCTGGAGTTATCTTTTCACTGTCTTGTTTTGAGGGTTTGGTTTTATTTTGTTTATTGTTTGTTTTTGAGACAGGGTCACCCTGTAGCTGCAGCTGGCCTGGAATTTGTTATGTAGACCAGACTGGCCTTGATCTTACAGAGATCCACCTGCCTCTACCTCCCGAGTGCTGGGACTAAAGGTGTGTGCCACCATACCTGGTTCTCAGCTTCACTGTCTTGGTATTGTCCTTTGATACACAAGGTTTTAATTTTCATCAAGTACAGTTTACTTGAGTTTTTGTTGTTGTCGTTATCTTGGTGTCTGAAGGGAACATTATTAGTAGTATCTATATTTCTGTTATTACTGGGTCCCTTGGAAATTTTATATTTATGTTACAATCAGATGGCCTCTGCAGAGCAGTTCTGTCCAATAGAATTTTTGTGGTAGTGAAAATGTTCCATATCTGTGATGTCTAATAGATAACCACTCAGCACATGTGGTTATTGAACACCTGAAATGTGACTGAGGCAGGTGCAGAGCTTTGTGTCTTCTAGCTTTTAGTAGCTGCTAGCATTCCTTGGTTTGTGCCATAGGACTTCAGCCTGCCTGTGTGTTCACCATTGTCTTCTATCTGTGTTTAAAACTCTCCTTGTCTCCTTTTTTTTTTTTTTCCTTTTGGTCTTTTTGAGACAGAGTCTCCCTGTATCCCCAGCTGTCCTGGGACTCACTATGTAGACCAGGCTGGCCTTGAACTCACAGAGATCCGCCTGCCTCTGCCTCCCGAGTACTGGGACTAAAGGCGTGTGCCACCACACCTGGCTTCCTTGTCTCCTTTTAAGGATACACATGGTTGCATTTAGATTCACCTGGATAATTAAGAATAACAGCCCCATCTCAAGATTCTTACATTAGCAAGTATCCCCTACCCACCTTTTCCCATGTACGGTAACAGTGTTGTCACCATTTTCTTGTATCTGTGTTTAAAACTTTCCTTGTTTCCTTTTTTTTTTTTTTTTTCCTTTTGGTCTTTTTGAGACAGAGTCTCCCTGTATCCCCAGCTGTCCTGGGACTCACTATGTAGACCAGGCTGGCCTTGAACTCACAGAGATCCGCCTGCCTCTGCCTCCCGAGTACTGGGACTAAAGGCGTGTGCCACCACACCTGGCTTCCTTGTCTCCTTTTAAGGATACACATGGTTGCATTTAGATTCACCTGGATAATTAAGAATAACAGCCCCATCTCAAGATTCTTACATTAGCAAGTATCCCCTACCCACCTTTTCCCATGTACGGTAACATTCACATGTTCCAGGGATTAGGACATAGATATCTCTTAGAGACCCAGTTTTTACCTTACCATAGGGAGCACAGTATTGCTGGAGATTCCCAAGGCAGTAGGACTGATTGCAAACTGTCAGTCACTGAATGACTTTCACATGTGAAATACTGTTCTAAGTACCCTATCTGTGCTATTCCAGTTACTCATTACAAGAACACTGTGTAGGCCACTTTTGATGACTGGGAAATGATGATTAACAGAAATCTAAGAGTCATAAGGAAAAATTGGGTGCAAAAGAAGAGTATTTAGGTTCTAGTAGGCTATGATCAAGAAAGAGTCAACCCCAAGTCTGAGTCCAGGAGCCCTATAAGAAGTTCTGATGACCTCTCCCACAGTTTCCTACCTTTGTTTCCCCCCTTGCATTGAAGAAGCAATTTATAAGGAGCACTGGATTTGAAATCAGGAGACTTGGATTCTACTTACTAAATGTGTGAACTAGATAAGTTATTTCATTCCTCTGAGCTTTGGTTTCCACATCAAAGAGGAGTAAAAACCCATTGCTTCTTCTGTACAGCTTAGGAAACAGTTAACTGAGTAAAGAGCAGCCTACAGAATGGGAGAAAATATTTGCCAGCTGTTCACCTGACAGGATTAATATTTAGAATATACAAAGAGCTCAAACTGAAGATATGAAACAACCCAATTAATAAATGGACCAGTAAAATGAACAGTTCACAAAAGGTGAAATGTGAAGGGCTAATAAACGCATGAAAATGTTCAATCTCATTAGCCACTGAGGTTCCATCTTAGGTCAGTCATTTAAAATGCAAGAGTATGCACACAAGAGAACCCTATACACTGCTGGTGGGGCGTAAATAAACTCTATGGGAATAAGTACAGAGGTTTCTCAAAAACTAAAAATAGACCCACCATGTGACCCAGCCATACTACTCTTGAGACTCCCAAGTCATATTACAGGGATTCTTGCACAACAGTGTTTATTGAAACACTATTCATAATAGCTAAGTTATAGAATCAACATAGATGCCCAATAACAGAGGAATGAATAAAAATGTGGTATATATTCACAAAGGAATTTTTTAACCCCTAAAAAAGAAAATGGATGTGAACTAAGCCAGGATCAGAAAGACAAGCATCATGTGTTTTCTCTCATTTACTGTTTCTGGATTTCCTACAGTCACATAAAATCATGCATGTTTGTATATAAAATGAAAGCAGAAGGGAAATTGTCTAGTGGAACAGAGGGGGAAATGGAGGGAAATGAGGAAGGAAGGGTAGGAGTGGGCAACATACAATATGTACCCGCGCGGAAATGTTTTTAAACCACATTTCTTGATTTCACATAGTTACAGTGAATAATAGCACAGCATACGCTATATTCTTAGTACACAGGGTGTTGAAACTTGCAAATGCTTGTGTAAAAGAAAATTTAATATGTCATCCTTAAATATTTTTATTTGAACATGGTATATCTTAAAAGGTATTTGCATTCTAAGTAATATGAACATTATTTTGTAAGTCTGTTTGCTCCTTTTTCTTTGTTATCTTGTGATACTGTACAGGGCTCCAGTGGCCATGCAGTCACTGATATGCTACAGCGTACTGTGCTTCTGTGCTGTGACATTCAGTAGATTAGGTGTTTTAAATGCATTTTCACCTTAGTATATTTTTCAACTTAACAATGCTTTGTCAAGTTGTAAGCCCATAACCAAAAAGCATCTCTATGTCCATTTTACCTCTTTTCTTCCAGACCTCAGAAGAAGCAATATCCCTTCCTTTGTACAAAGTGAGCATTTCTTTCCATATGTGTTTGTGATGTAATTTTCTCCATCTTTTGCTCCAAATTGCATAGGTAGCACTTTGTGGACATCTTTCTTTTTGATAGCTCACCGCTAATCCAGAATCTTGAAAGTGGAGTCCACTTTCTCCACCTATCCTGGTCACCATGTTTCCAGCTCCCTTACCCTTGGCTTGTTTCTCATCTTCGTCAACGGCACAACCAGAAACAGGTTATTTTTTGTCACTTTTCAATCTTCCCTTTCCTATCCTTGTGCCAGTTCCAGTTAATGGCCAAGTCGTGGTAAGATTTGGGTTTAGGTACTTATTCTCTCTCACTTTGGCCCTCTAACCTGTCTGTATTCTTCCTCTGACCTTGGTATTGCTCTTGCTCAGAACATCTCTCTTCTGAAGTAGTGTCATTGCTTCCTGTCTCCTTCCAATCACTCTCCACATTGCTGCCCCAGGGGTCTCTTTAAAACAGATCTGCTTTTGAGATATTTTAGCAGCATGCCATTTCAAGGCAAAGTCCATACCTTAGAGAATAACTTCTCAGCCCGTTGCCCCCCCATTCCTATTTACTCTTATTTAATAAATTCTCCGAATTCTCAGGGATGTGCTGCCTTATATCCCTGTACTTATGCTTTCTGTCTAGAACATCTCTGCAATCCTTTCCCCTAATGCCATTTGTCTGGTAAATGTCTATCCTTTTTAATACTTAGTTCAAGCTTCACATCTTTGAAGCCTTGCCATGTCTCCCGAGGAAAAACTGATAAGATCTTTTTGGAACTTCTCTGTGCCTTATACATAACTCTGTCATCTCATTTGTTCCCTATTTGTTTTCCCCACCAGGATCTCTTTAAGGACATAGAATGCGTCTTGATCAGCTTTGGGTCTTTAGTGCTCAATTCAGTGTCTGGAACAGAAAGGGTGCTCAAAAAGCATTCGTTTATATTTAATGAAATTCAAAAAAATCAATAAAATTTTTTTTAAATATTAAGAAAATTAAAAATGAATAACAACAAAAATTTGTTAATTAATTGAAGACTTTTAAAGATAGACTGTAACTTAGGAAATGTGGAAGGAGAATTGATAGAATAGCTTCTGGAGGTAAATGGAATTGTCTAGTTTTAATCCTGTGAAAAACACACATTTATCTCCCAAATAAAGATAGTCATGGTTCAGAACCCTGGTCATAAACAACAGAAAATAAATCAAACAAATGAGCAAAATCCTTCATAAGTCCCAGTAAAAATAAGACATCTTCTAAAACATGGCAGAGCTAATAGCTCCCCTAAAGTTGGAGATATGTGTTCTCTGTAAGCACTTGCCTTCTTACTGCTCATTCTTTACAATGATAACATGACCTACATTTATGTTAATACAGTTTATTTTAAAATTACTGTTGATTTAGCTTTCATGATGCCAAAAAAGATAAGTGAGAGAAGAATCAAAACTGACATCAGAACCTTACTTCCTTATAGGGGCACAGATCCTCTGAATTATAGAATTTCTTGACTTGGGAAATGACAAATCCAAAGATTCAGGAGTTAAGACTTGATTATAATTCATACCAGTGAGGTCTTGTTTTGTAAAGAAAAACATTTTGTTAAATCTGACCTGAAAAATAATTTTGAAGTAAACAAAATTCATTGCCCATCCAAAGCCTGTGAAATACTCAGTGTATTTCCTTGGATGCCTGGGGCAGCCCATCCCTTGGTTCCCAACACAGGTCTTCCTCCTGATGCAAGGCAATTACTGTGGCCTGAACTGCTCACTCTTGCTATATGGAAATATATCTGTCTTCTGTCCAAAACCTGAGTGGTCCTGCTTCCAGCTGGCTGACACATGGAGATGATTTGATAAGTCAATTTATACTAACATCATGTTGAGTAATAATTCAACGATATATAATGCCTAGCCCTAAGAGCTGATCTAATAAAGGACATTTCTCACTGTCCCGTGCACTTTTCTTGTCTTTTCATAATTCAGCAGCTTTAAGTCTGCTGAACCTTCCACCTTGAGTGACCTCCTCCTCTACCATCACCCCCAGTTTGGCAAATTGTTACTCATTCTTCAAGACCTAGATCAGTATCTCTCTCCTAACTTCTCTGTATTCCCCAGGCTCCCTCTTGACTTTCAAAAAGTGTTGTGTGCATTTCTCAGTCTCACTGGTACTTTATGTACTTCTGCTCCCACCACTCCAGTGTACCCAGTGGTCTCCATGTGGCTAAATCAAATGAGCATCCATCAGTGTTCATCTTCTTTGACGTCTTGACAACACTTGATGCTATTGAACTCCACCTTTTACTTTCTCCATTCCCTTTTCTGAATACCATCTTTACCTAGATTTCTTGACATAACAGTCTGCTACTCTTTTATCTTTCTTCTCAGTCTTGTTTATTAGTTCCTCTTCCAGCTAATCTTTGAATATTGGAATTCCTTAAGGCTGTGTTCTGGCCCCTTTCCCTTCTCATGCTCTCATCTCTTAATAAGCCAATACTTCCACACCCATGGTATTAATTATTCTCCATATGCAGCTGACTCTCAGATTTACATCTCCAACCTAGACCTCTCTCTCCTGAGATTCATATGTCTATTCATGTTTGTTCAGTATGTCCCTGTGAGAGTTTTTCAGGTACCCTCATCAGGTTTAAAATTCCCATTGTTCTCTAGATGAGAGAATAGCATCTTCATCTATACATTAGCCAAACTACAAACCAGGAGTTACTGACATACTTACATCTCTTTTACCATCTTATCCAATTGGCCAATCTTACTCTAATTTAAGTATTTCTCTCAATATTGACTTCTCTCCATCTCTACTGCCAGTTAGATTACCACCTGTCTACTACTATAAACAGACCCATCATCTTGCATCCACTCAATGCCTCCAGTACATTTCTCTATTGCAAGTATAGGGCTCTTTGACTATTGGTTGATTGATTGATTCATTCATTCTTAAGCCTCTTCTACATGCAAGGCACTTCCTAGGTGTTACTGATATAAATACAACTAAAACCAGCATGTTCCCAATCTCCTAGAATTCTACAGATTGCATGATTGGGTACCTAACTCAAATGGAATGTGGGTTGTGTAGATAAAGCAAACTATTTTTCCCTTTGTTCTCGTACCACAGGCCAGAGGTCAATGTCTGGTGTCTTTTCCAGTCACTCTCCACATTATTTTTTGAGACAGGGTCTCTCATTGAACTTGGAGAGATCACTAATTTGGCTAGACTTTTGGTTAGTGAGCTCCAAGGATCCACCTGTCTTTACCCCTCCCCCCATCGCTGGTGTTACAAATGAGCACTACCATACTTTTATATGGGTGCTAGGGGATTTGAACGCAGGTCCTCAGACTTGAGAGGCAGACACTTAACTCACTAAACCATCTCCCTAGCCTCAAGATAGAAGACTTTCATGTCTTCAAAAGATTTGAGGATTTCTCTCCACTCACAAGTCGGAAATTATTTCTACAGCAGGGGGCACCAACTTGGAGTCCTCTAACTCAGTTGAGTTCTAATACTATATACTTAAGATGGACACCACCCTCTGGGTAACCTCTTCAGAGGACGGTGTGATAAGAACAGGAGGTAGGAATTGGCTAGGCAGTTAAGGTAAAACAACCCCAAAGAAAAGTAGCCAGTTTCTTGGCTAAAAGTCAAAATGTCCTTGGGCCTCTTAGCAACATACTCTATTCCAAAGGCCAAAAATGTCAAAAGTATTTGGGAGCGCTTATCTAAGCCCTGAAAGATTTTAGGGTTATCACTTCAGAGGGGGGAAAGAAGTTAGAGTAGCAAAAAGCCCCATAGAAAGGAAGGGAGGGAGGGAGAGGGAGGGAGGGAGAGGGAGGGAGGAAGGAAGGAAGGAAGGAAGGAAGGAAGGAAGGAAGGAAGGAAGGAAGGAAGGAAGGAAGGAAACAAAGTTGTCTGAAAAAAGTGATGGGGAGATAATGGGAGGTGTTGGAGGGGAGGGAGTGGGTGTGGATTTGATCAAAACACTTTATATGCATGTATGAAATTCTCAGTAGAGTGTTTTTTTTAAAGTTAAAAAAAAGATAGATTAGCTAGGCGTGATGGCGCACACCTTTAATCCCAGCACTGGGGAGGCAGAGGCAAGGGGATCTCTGTGAGTTCAAGGCCAGCCTGGTCTACATAGTGAGTTCCAGGACAGCTGGGGCTACAGGGGGACCGTGTCTCAAAAAGACCAAAAAAAAAAGAAGATAGATAGATTTAGGGTTCAGTCTGAACTCCTCTCACACTCACTTTTGATGCCACTTGCAAGCTACAGGTTGTTTCTTTCTCCTGTACTTCTGACCCATTGGCAATAATTTTATTATTCTAACAACTCCTTAAGTTCAGCTAATTTATTTGAATCGCTCACAGAATTCAGAAGGAAACATGCTATGTTTACATAGGCTGTTACAAGGAAAACATAGGGGAAAATGTATAGAGTAAGATGTAAGAGAAGGGACACAAAACTCTCTCAACAGGTTCAGTTATTGGGAAACTCCAAATCTTGTTCTTTTGGGGTTATAATGGGGATTTTATTGTATAGCTAATGCTAACAGACTGGGTAGAAACCTATTAATACCTGTCTGCCTGTTAAGATTCTTCTTGATCTCTCCGTGCAGCACCTCCTTCCAGGTGTAAGACAAGATGATTTCTAAAATGAGGATATTCTCTGCCTTCTCTGCCTTCTCTTACTTATCTGTCATCTACAATCTATCAGAAAAAGTAGGTCAGATAAAGGCAGATTTGAGTTTCTATGACATGTCTCGAGAAAGGAATTAGGAGCTAGGAACTGTAGGAAAAAAAATATATGTATCATGATATCCCAGGGATGTAGAAAATTTCTTTGATAAATAATTTTCCATCTGATTCTGAAGAATCAATCAGAATTAACAAGTGCAGATAGAAGAAAAAGAGCATTTTAAGGCCAAAGAAATGTCATGTGCATAAGACTGGAATCAAAAAGAGCAGGTATAAGAAGGAAGGCACATGGTTGTGTTGGTCTGAGAAGTCATAACCGAGATGCTCAAGGGGTCCACGCAGATCTCAATGGCTTGAAAAAGTGGATGAGGAGGTGAGTGGAGATGTGAGCATTTTTCTGAGGAAAAAACTCAAGAGAGAGCGATTCCCTCTCCTGGAAATGTAAAGAGCCACTGCTGGGGTACAAGTAGCCAAGACCATAGGAATGTCACTGGAAATTATTAAGGCCAAAATGAACATGGCCAGATAGAGCTTTTTTCATCTCTTTTGTTAATGCAGATTTATGCCAGACACAGTAATTGTTGAAAGAGTGAATGTCTATTTGCAATGCAGTGTTGTGTTCTTAGTGCCTCTTTTTTTATAAGGCTCAATCCTGAAAACCTGACTTTGTTTTATTCATCTTAATATTACTAGAGATATTAGTACCTAACTTAGTGCCTTGGAGATAGCTCAGTATGTATAAGGCTTATCATTAAGGCATGGGGATTTAGTTCAATCCCCAGAACCCTTGTAAAAACATTTTTTTAAGTCACTGGGCATAGTGATGTGTGCTTGCAATCCCAGTGCTCAGGAGGCAGAGACAGGTAGATTCCTGGCCAGTCAGTCTAGCCTAATCAGTAAGCTCCAAGCCAATGGGAGACGCTGTCTCAATTAAAAAAAAGGTGGAGGACACCTAAGGAACCACACCCAAGGTTGACCTTTGAACTTTACATGCACAAGCATTGCAAACACAGTAACACATGCATGTGCGCACACGCGTGCACACACACACATACAAACAAAAAAAATCTATTTTAATTATTCATTTATTCAGGTAATAAAGAGCACTTGTCAGGTGCTAGGAACTGAGAATACAAAGTTGTCTAATATATTGTTCCTCATTTCAAGGACTTTATACAAGAGATAGAAGACTGGTAAGGTCTGGCAATATCTTGTTGTAAGTACTACAAAAGGGGTAAGAATAGAATGCAGCTGTAGGCCAGTAGGTAGAGGAAACTGGGACTGTCATGTGCCAGGTGAAGGGAAGAGCAGAACATGGGAGTGAGCATAAAAGGCAGAATCTGGAGACAAGGGGCCATTTGGAGATCGACAAGAGGTTAAACAATAGGGGGCAAGCTGAAGCTATAGAAAAGGGCCAGGCTGGTAGAGCATCTGAACCTTATCCTGATGACAATGGGGAATGAATGGTGAAGCAGAAGAATGGCTAGTCAGACTTGCTATATATACAATACTACTTGTGCTTCAGGCTAGAGAAAAGATTGGAGAAACAGTAATTATAAATTAGAAGAAATTACATTGGCCTGCACTAAAGTAGAGGTGGTGGAAACAGAAAAATATGGATGGATGAGAACTATTGAGGAGGTAGGATCAATAGTATTTAGTGATCAACTGGATGTTAGGGTGAGAATGATAAAGTGGTCATGATGAATTTCAGGTTTTTAACTTGAATACCTTAGATGGAAGCAAAGACTTAGAGCAAGCTTAGAGAGGCAGATGATGAATTCCAATATGGACGTACTGCATTTGAGTTTTCTTTGGAATGAGCATGTAGAGATTTTTAGTATGGTATTGGATGCACATGAAAATGTGGAGTTCAGAAGAAATCTGTGTAACTGTGGAGTTCTTTGCTTATGAAAGGTAATTGACTCCTAGGAGAAAATAAAACCCATTAGATTGATTGATTGATTGATTGATTGATTGATTGATTGATTGATTTTAAAAAGTAGAAAGACAGCCAAAGATAAATCTGGGACAATATTTGAGTAATAAACATTTTAGTGGAATAAATATAAAGGAAATAACAGTCATTTTCCAAGAAGGTAATACCATCCAAATACTGCTGATAAATCAGCTGGTTATCCTATTTGTGCTTCAGCCAAAGCCCATTCTTAGGTTTCTGAAATATGTTACTAAATAAAAAAATGGAAAGTAGTTAAGTATCATACATCTGAAAATGTATCTTCAGAGATTTTTCAGGCATATATGAAAACTGTATTCATTGGGCTCTATTGGTAAACTGACCGTGATAGCCTCTCATTAATCTGTATTCAAGAAACATTTTATGTTTAAATTTTATTATTTTCAAAACATTGTAGCCCAGGCTGGCCTGGAACTCATTCTGTGGCTTATGCTGGCCTTGAACTTGCAATATTCCTACTTCAGTCCTCCAAGTACTTGGCTAAGAAATTTCTTAAGGGCTATATGTTTAAAATATATGACAGGGTAGGGAGGTAGCTCGGTCGCGCCACATAAATCAGGCATGGTGATTCACACCTGTGATTTCAACACTTGGGAGGTGGAAGCAGGGGGTCATCCTCAGCCTTGAGGCTAGGCTTGGATATTCATGAATCCCTGTTTCAAAAAAATTACGTATCTGTTCATTCAAAATTGTTTGGTTTTCATCTAATGTTGTTTATAGATGCTATGTCTAGTTTGCCTGATTGCTGGCTCTTTCTTTGGCTGGTTGGCTTGGGGTATCAAATACGAAAACTTAGCCAGCTGGAATATGCCCCCAAAATGTTCCTTACATGATCTTTTTTGTGTGGATAAAGGCATTGGCTTATGTATTTAATATAAGTTGTCTATATGGAAATGTCCACTGACTGATAATGTGCCTGCCTTTGAACACATCAGTTTTCTTTTAAAAAGTTTTTTTTTTTAATTTTATGTGTATGAGTGGTTTGCCTGCATGTATGTAAGTGCACCACAGGCCTGCAAGGCCACAGAGGCCGAAAGAAGGTGTCAGATTCACTGGGACTGGAGTTATGGACAGTTGTTAGCTGCCATGTGGGTGCTAGCAACCAAATCCAGGTCCTATGTAAGAGAAACCAGTTCTCTTAATTAGTGAGCCATCTCTCCAGTCCCCTGAACACATCAGTTTTCTATAAACTTTTAAGACTTCCCAGACTTTACTGGTTGCCTTAAGACTTATTGAAGACATCTTGATTAAAATAAAGTTATAGTTCTGCAATTTACAACAAAACTCTATTTGAACAATAGAAGAGAGAACAAAGCTTAATTAAACCATCAGGAAAAGTTGCCATTTGACATTGTTTGCCCATCTTCTCTCTTTTTTTCACATGTTCCTAGGATTGATAGGAGTGAGTCTAGTCTGAACTGTTCTGTGTTTCCAAACAAGCTGAATTTTACCAAGTATTTTTTTAAATAACCAAACTATAACAAATTCATCTCCTAAATTAAAAAGTTGTCTTTTGTGTTTTGCATTTTGATGTTGCTATTTTTTTTTCCTTTAGAGCAAATCATTTCAGTCCGCATGGCTCACACCTTTAGTCCCAGCACTCAGGAGGCAGAGGCAGGTGGATTTCTGTGAGTCCAAGGCCAGCCTGGTCTACATAATGAGTTCCAGGTTGGCTGGGGCTTCAAGGGAGACCCTGTCTCAAAAAGACCAAAAAAATTTTTAGAAAAGAGCAAATCATTTCAAAATTTTGCATGGATAAGCAAACCAGTCAGTTGATAAACAGCTCTATTTTCTCAAAGTTTTCCTTTTTTTTGTTTCACATTTTATTAGTCAATGTCTTAGTTAAGTAGCCAAAGGGAATTTGTGGTTTCTGAGATCAGAAATCCAACTACTTTCTAAAACTAAAGGGTAAATGAGTGCTTAAGTCATCCTTTTTCAGATGAAGCTTCTGCTTCTAAATGGTATACTTAAATGCTTTATTGACATTCTCACTATTTTGTGGCAACACCGTATCAGTAATAGCATGCATCTACTACAAAAGAAAAAAAGGATACTATTGGAGCCTCTGCTAGATAGCCTGACAAATTGTGCTTTAAAACATATTACATTCCATTTTCCTCCCAAAGGACCAGAAGATGTGGAAAATTTTTTCCTCCCTTCTAGTAGCTGAATAATATATAAATGTCTTGTATGTGTTTCTTATAATTCTGAGCATCAGGGGTTGTCTGGCAGATTATATATACTTCCAATTGTTCACTCAGTTAAGCAAAAATAAGTCCCAAGATATTTACCAAAGTTAAGCCTAGTGGAGATGATGATTAGCAAAAATTCAGCGATCAGCTTCCCTTTAATTAATAATATACACTTTTCTTCAGTCCAAAGGGTCATTGTCCTTTTTAGTTCATTAGTCTGAGCATGGCACAGAAAAGACAAGGCTGTGTGTCTCTGCTAACTGGAATTGGGACTTAAATTATGTTTGCCTCTAACACAATCATGCCCTAGATCTTTCCTGACCCTTACTTACTCCTTGTTGGCCCCACATCTTGATCAACAACCCTTCCCTTAAGAGTTGGATGTGCTGAATTCACTAGAGAGAGCCAAAAAAAAAAAAAAAAAAAAAAAAAAAACCCATCCCAGAAACTGACTGCCTCCAGGGGACCTCAGCTCCTGGAACTTGGAATGCCAGATTCTGATATTGGCAGCAGGGTTGTGTGCTGGGCCAAACAAGCCCACAGGAAAGCAGGTTCAGATCCATTATGCAATTTGAGTGATTAATGCCTGGTCTACCTGTCTTATATATGTCTTACACAGATGTCACATCTCTGCTAAATTATGCCTCTCTTTGGTAATTCTCACAGATTCAAAGAATTAATTTTGTACACATTGAACCAAGTTTGAGAGCTCCAAGAAGAAGAGGGAAGTCAGCAAGCCAGTGAAAGTCTTCATCCCTAACAGAAAATGAAAGTTAGGTGCCTTCACTACATCGATTTAAAAAGAATCTTATTTTTCAAAAACGTTTGAAATGTTGTAGCAGGAAAGTAAAATTTTATCACCAAAACTTTTTCCTAAAATTTTTGCTTAATGTTTTTACTCAGTTGACTAAGGTACATAAGTTCACTTTGCTGAAAGGAAGCAGGTCACCAGGACTGCCTTGGGATAGCATTACTTCAAAGCAGAGTTAGAGATGAGACACCCTTTGTATTTGTTAAAGAACCACAGCAGTTATTTTGAAAGAAAGTAAGCTGCTGTTCTTAAAGGAGAGAGGGATTTTTCTTTACATAATTAAACTCTCCAGGTATTTAGACTGCCGTGAAATATTTTGACTTGTTGCAACCTGTGTTTTAGAATCCTTCTATAGCTTTATTAAAATTCCCACAGAGTAGCATAGGATATATGTAGAGGTACTTATCCAGGTGTGATTTATGTGTTGATTTCAGTCACAAGATTGATCAAGCTATGTGTGGGACCAACATGTGCCTTCTCTGTAAAATTCCTCAACTCTGGCCCCAGGCCTTGTTTTGTTGGCCAATTCTATACAGGGGACATGCTGCAGTTCAGGAACCTGGCTCTCTTTTAAGGCTTATATTGAATATTTCCCAATAAATACTTCAGTTTATCAGCCTGTAACCTGCAGATGATGTTCTTTGTCTTCTCCTTATTCTGGAAGAATTTTCATAGACTTAATAATTTGTGTGAGATGAACAATAAATGACTTAAAGAAATACTTTATGATTTATGTACATGGGATTTAATCATTTATAGGATCAATAAACTAAATGTTAAACTGTGTGCTTCGTGTCTATGTGTGTCTCATATGCCATGATATGTGTGTGGTGGTCAGAGTATACCGTGCAGCTGGTTCACCCCTTCCACCAGGTGGATCCTATGGATTGAACTCAGATTGTCAGGCTGGTGGTACCCTTACTCACTGAGTCATCTTGCTGGCCCCATTCATCATAGTTCACACTTCGCAGTCACTTCACTAAAATGAGTGCTTCTCCCAATGTACAGTGTCGTAAGGCCATCAGCACCTGGAATGCTCATTACAGTATGGCTTATTGGACTTAACTCATTTTTGCTAAATCAAACTGTCAGGGGTGGGTCCTTTGGAAGACTCTCAGGATTCTATCACACAGAGAAATGGCTCTGACTAAATAGAATCCCTGGGCTAGATGTACCTTAGCCCACAGAAATCTATGTGCTATGTTACCATAACACAGAAGAAAAGTCAAGGAAGCCTGCCTGTCTCGCACTACACTTTACTGGATTTTCATCTGTTTCTGAGGCCCTAGGGTTGAGAATCAACTGAGGCCAGGGATGGGGGACATTTTTCCTGCCTAGCATATTAAGTGGATTCATGTAAGCCTGCTCTGCCACTAAAAGGAGAAAGAGGGGGAAAGGTAATTGGGTTTATTATATCCTTGATAGAAGTGCAGCCTGAGTCACCATAATTTCTTTTAAGAGAATCGCATAAAGAGATTTGCTGTCTAGTAGAGGGATTAGGTTTATTTTGTGTCTCTCCAGAGGGCAGATCTAAGGCCAAATTGGTGAAAGCTTCAAGAGGTCAATTTGGCTTAGAGTTAGGAGAATCTTCTTAACTCCAAGGTTGTCAGTATTTTGAAACAGGTTCTTTTGTAAGGTGGTGAGCTGAAAGTCACTGCAAGCATTTAATACATAGGAGCTTTACCACATCTATAGAAGTCTTTGACTTGCAAAATACATTAGTTATACAGAGTAATTAATTTGTATTTCAGAAGAAACCATTCTGTTTAAAGGGGGAATTTAGCTTTTGATCTATATTAATGTTTATCATAAACTTACCCTAAAATTAACAGTGATCCTTAAAATTTAGAACTTAAATTTGTCTAGAAATTTTCTAGTGATTTTACTGTATCTTCTAACATGCCCTTCTTAAAGTTTTATCACTACCATTGGCTACAATGCATGTTTTTGATGCAGCATGTGTATGAGGTAGGAGAGAGAATTTTCTGGACCTGTGCCCTTGGATGGGCACAGAGGAAAAGAGATCTGTCATCAAGAAGATCTAAGAAACCTGAAAATGAGAAATAGCTGATTTTACACGGTATCGTTCATCCATGCAACTAACCATCAAGGACAGAGAGTATTCAATTCCATTTACTGAATGATTTATTTGAAGGAAAGCTTTTCTCTAGTCTATTCATTTCTGTCCCTGTCATAGAATGAATAAACACAAGCATATCAAGAAGCTAAAGAGAGGAAAGAAGGAGGAGGAAAAGGGGGAGGGGGGAGGGGGAAGAGGGAGGGAGAAGAGAGGGGAGGGAAGGGAGGGAGGGTAGAAGAAATAAAGGAGAAAGGAAAAAAGGAAGGAGAGAAAAGAAGGAAAGAAAACGAAATCAAGAAAACCTAGCCCCGAGGCAGGATGCCTGAGTCTCACTAGACTAGCCCTTCACTCGCCCTGACTACGCTTGCTACTTCAGCACTAGTACAAAGATTAGATGATGATAGCTTGGAAAGTGGGACATTGTTAAATTAAAAAATGATGTGGGGGAAGTTTGATTTTGGCTGTTTGGGGTTTTTCTCTCTTTACAGAAATTAGTCTAGCTGGAAAGAAATGGGTTAGGCTTATGATTGACTCCAGCCTTTGAAGCCAGGCACCAAAACCGCACCTTCATTTCCCCTCCTGCAGGTCCTTCTGGTGTCTGTGTTCTTTCACTCTCCAGATCACTTCTTCCAGGAAGAGGCTGGAAATGGTATCAAGTGTCAAAGTTACACTGAGATAAGTTCAAACTTTGGTGTTTTAAAAATTCTATTAACCATTAGAGCCAACTTTTGGTATAACTCAAAATTTGATTTATGGTTGCAAAACCAATGGTATGAGATCTTCTGTGACTTCCACAGATTCTTAGAGTAAAAATAATTCCCAGATATAATCAGTATTATTTAGGAGGAACTCCCAAGTAATAGTCTAGACTCTACACAAGTGAGAAAATTCCCAAGTGTATCCTCTTTGGAAAATAGTAATTTGTTTTTACAGTAGTATTTTAAGTGTTATTTGTGTACTGAGATCCTGGTTGAGACTTAATACATGCAGTTTTCAGTTTCTGTAGAAGGTAAGGGCATCATTGTTTTGTTTTATTTTGTTGAAAGCAAATTTTTATTAATTTGGGGGTGGTTATGCAATGTTAAGACAAGTTCCTAATCCAGAAATAGCAAGACTTAAGACTAAAGAGAAAATCTGCTCATACAATATCCTCTTGGGTGCACTACATCTCTGCAAATTGGTTTGTGAGACTCAAAGGTACTGAAATTCATTTTCATAGGAGATGGTGGCTCACAGCTTCACCTGGCTCACTCGTGTGCAGTATCAGGGAAACTAATCCTGAAATCCAACTGGAAGTTACATAGAAAATTTATAAAAGGGGACTTGGGAAAAAGTCTTGGCCAGAAGTTCTGAGAACAGGCTTATTCAGGGCCAAGATTTTTCTGTGTTATAATTTTATGATGTTATCCTTGAACCTTCAGTGAAGTCTCACTACATGTTTTAGTCTGATCTTAACTGGGCCCCGAGGTTCAAGAGAACAAGCCTCTCTCTCCAAGAGTGAAGAGGTGAGCTAAGTGAGGCAGCCAGAAACATCTGGAAAGCACAGAAGCATTCCTTGGGATCTCAAATACTTAAGGGCAGAAACCTACCATAGGAGTGGCTTTGGGGGAGTTATCTTGCTTCTTCAATACTTCTAAAGACTGTAGAAGGCTGGTTTCATTAGGATAATTACTAACTGGCTCCAGGATAATCAGGCAAAGTTTTCCATTTTCCTTTTAGCAAGGTAGTTAAGGAAAAGCCTGGGATATCCAGGCATGGTGGTGCACATCTTTAATCCCAGTACTCAGGAGGCCAGAGGACTGTGTATTTAAGGTTAGTCTGGGCTACAAAGAAAGACCCTATCTCAAAAACAAAAAAGTAATGCACACATGACAGAGAGAGAGAGAGAGAGAGAGAGAGAGAGAGAGAGAGAGGAGGGAGGGAGAGAGGAAGGGAGGGAGGGAGGGAGGGAGGGGAGAGAGCCTGAGCTGCTGGGTTTAAAACCTGCTTACTATTTTTTTATTTTATTTTATGTGTATGCGTGTATTGCCTGCATGTAGGTAAGTGCACTGGTGTTGTGCAGTGCCCAAGGAGATCAGAAGACACTGTCAGATCCCTTGGGACTGGAGTTACAGACAGTTGTTAGCTGCCATGTGGGTGTTGGGGTTCAAACCCGGGGTTTCTGCAAGAACAACCAGTGTTCTTAACCACTGAGCCACCTCTCCAGCCCTCTTGCTTACTATTTTCTAGAAAAGTTATTTTACCTCTCTGGTCCTCAATTCACTCACTCTGTGAACCGTGGAAATCTGGCCCCATAGCTCTTGTGAGGATGAAGCAAGGCAATTCAAGCAAACTGCCCAGTATGCATATAGCCAGGACTCTACAGATGTTCATCAAATTGTTTGTGTGTGTGTGTGTGGGGGTGTGTTTGTGTGTGTGTGTGTGTGTGTGTGTGTGTGTGCGTGTGTGCACGTGCCAGAGGTCTTTCTCTGTGTTTTTTCATCTTATTGTCTTGAGACAGAGTCTCTTACTGAACCTGGAGGTTTCAGATTCAGTTAGGCTAGCTGGTTAGCAAACTCCAGGGATCTGCCTGGCTGCCTTCCCAGTGCTGGGAGTACAGGCAAATGCTACCACACTTGGCTTTTTATGTGGGTGCTGGAGATGCAAACTCAGGTCCTCATGCTTGTGCAGCAAGCACTTGACCAATTGAACCATCTTCCCAGACCCTCCAATGGCTATTTTAAAAATCTTAGCCTGTCTTCTTCTTTAGTCTTCAAGAACTGAGGATCTCTACTGCTTTTTTGTTGACTCAGAGCTCCTTTATCATCTTTCCAAGCCTAGGTCTGACATTTGACCATGCTCCCATTTGCCTGTGCTCTCAACATCTCCCCACTCCATTCACCAGAACAGACACTCCCTTTCCTTCGGGACAGTTCAAGCAACGAAGCATCAGATTATACTTAATGAGATACCCTCCCACATTTGCATTTTAATAGAAGCTTGTTGCTAAGAAAAATGAATACACCCAGGGACTGGGATATAAGTACAGATTGAATATACAAGGAAGAAGAAAGTTCAAAAGAACATTATACTACCATCCAACATATAAAGATTTGTTGTGAAACCCAGAAAAACCATAGGCACATTCTGTGTTCCAAAAAGCAGAACAGAGCCAGTAGAGGAAGTGGAAGAGAGGCAGGCCTGGCCGCTACAGATTAAAGAATTTATCCTCTGTATTCTAGCAAAGTACCTGGCACATAGAAGGCATGCAACATTTTCCTGTTTTTATTGGGAATTAGAGCTGCTAGCTAGGGACTGCTTCTGGCAGTAATGAGTTCTCATCATCAGAAGTGTTCAAGCCCAGTTGTATAGGAAGTTGTTCCTTTGGATAAGAGTTGAACCAACTCAGTACTGAATTCTCTTCCAGCTGTAAAGTTCTATGATGCTTTTCATTAATGGCATAATTTTAATGGAGATATTTGGGAGCAAAGGAATATTTAATAATACTTTCCTCAAAAGACTGAAGTTTTTAAAACTGAGATTCTGGAGTTTAAAGACTGATTGAACATCCCTCTTAGCAGTATTATCTGGGCAAATTACCTGTTCTCTTTTTGTTTCAGTACCCTTAGGTGTAAAGTAAGGGCAAAGGTAGTATCTTTCTCACAGTTATTAAGAGAGCTACATGAATCACCATAATATAGGGAAAGCACTTAGAAGAATGCCTGGCAGGTAGAAAATTAATGCTTGATAAATGTTAGTTACAAGGTATTAGCTGATAATCTGACTTCTAAGTTTTTTTCTCATCTTTTCAGTATGTTGAGGGGACATCTTTTGTTGCATAATTAACCCTGGCTTAGTTTTTTCTAAATCAAATGACAACCTTGGCCACTGAGATTTACCAATTTTCTTTGAATCTCCTATGAGCAAGCTTTAAAGAGGCAAGTGGCAGGGCCTCTGATGCACAGTTTATGAAGGATCCTGTTGATAAAACACAGTCATGGTTGTGGACACCCTCACCCTGCTATGTGCCTGGCAAGTAGTAAATACACAGTAAATATTTGTTTAATGAATAGATGAGCTTGGCAGAGTTCTTACCATTTCCTACATTTTGTTTATTTATATTATTAGGTAATACATTCACATGATTTAAAATTCAAAGGGAATAAAAAGCTATATAGAGAAAGACATTCCTCTCCTGTCCTCTGACCATCTAGATCCCTTTCCTCAAAGGTAACTAGTACAACCACTTTCTCATATATCTTTCCAGAGCTATTTTAGGCATAAACAAGCAAACATGCTTGCTTACGCACATTCATTTCTCTCCCTCTTTTTTAAACAAATCACATCATACACTGATCTAGGCACGATTATTGAAGTGGCCTCAAATGAGTGGGTGAGTGTGGGCATGCAAGGAGGAATTAGAAAAGAAAGCACTCGGGCATAAAACTCAACTGGAGTCTAATGTATTGACACAAAGTGCTGAGGACCTGGACTAGTTCATTAGAGGGGTGACAGGGAAAGAACTGTCTGAAGATTCTTTTCACTTACCCAAGTTACTATAACTATGAAGATACAAAGCATTTCTACCACCCCCCAGAAGTGACCTTATGCCTACTCTGCTTGGACCTGATACCCATTCCTTGTCAGAATACAGAACCTCCTGATTATGGTAGGACTTGCAGTGAGCAGAGCTAATCACAATATCAGTCCATATCTATAGCATTCACTCAGCAGAGCACTCCACTAAGTAGGTGCCTATATGTGCTTATTCATTCAGTTCTCTCAGTAACCAATTGAGATAGCTAAGACATAGAGAAGTTAAATCACTTGGCCAAGGTGGCACAGTTAGCAAGCAACAGAGCCATAATTTTGAAACCAAAGCAGTCTTGAATCAAGAAGATAGTTAAGTCATAGCAGAAAGACTTCATTACAATTTTTCAAGTGTGGGAAGAGAAGCCCTCGGTAGGCTAACATAGAAAGAACTTGTTTACTGCCTTAAGTGTGCTTTAAGCAGCCAGTAGCCTTTCTTCAAAGGTGCTAATCAGTGGACAGAATTTCATTTCACTTGCCTTCAATGTGCATATACCAGCCATGCTGCTTCTAAGAAATTATAACATCTAGAACTACCTCTTTATGTTAAAGAGCCAGTGTGGTCAGGACATTACTAAGAATGACAAGTATCTTTGCCTATCTACGGGTTCCAGAATATGCATGTCATTCTGAAACCACAAGGAATGTGGTTAAGTCTACTGGTCACATCTCTCAACAAAGATTTATTCGTTTCACTGTTGTCTCCAAAGAGCTTTTCTCTTGGACTAAGATGTTAATTCATTGTGATGTCCACTAATGGGCCTTCTCTAAAGAGTTGCCTATTAAAGGAATTAATTGCATTGCATGTTCAGAAATTTTCCAGCATATTGAAATGTCTCCTCAGCTATAACAGTATCAGAAGGAATCCAAAGAATTAAATCATAATGGAGACAAGTTCATATCAAGTGAAATGCAAGTTTGCTACATTCTATCCTATTAGAGGAGCAGATGGGGGATCATGCCTGTAATCCCAACAATTGGGAGGCTGAGGCAGGAAGATTGCTACAGTTTCAAACCTAGCCTCATCTACATAGTGAATTCTAGGCCAGCCTAGTCTTAATACCAAAAAATTCTAGGCCAGCTCTGACCCTGTCTCTATAAACAAAAAACAACCAAAAAAATTTTAAAGATAGATCCTACTGTCTTTCATGTGGAGTGTGTGTGTGGTGGGGGGGTGTATGCAATGGGGGTAGGAGTACACAGGCAGAGGACCAGAGGAGGACACTGAGTATCTTCATCTGTCACTCCCCACGTTACTCTCCTGAGATGAGTTTCTCCCTGAACCTGAAGTTCACCAGTTTGGCTTGTGCTCATGCCTGGCTTTTCCCTGGTGCTAGAGAGTCAAACTCAGGTTCTCATACTTGCACAGCAAGTTCTCTTCTATGCTGAACCATCTCTCCAGACCCCAGATTTTAGTCTTACTCTTGGTTCTCCTTTTATCTTTAATATTTTATTATTTTTATTTTATGTGAATGAGCATATTGCCTGCATGTATGTGAGTGTACCCGTGTCGTGCAATGCGTTGGAGGTCAGAAGAGGCTTTGGATTCCCCTGGAACTGGAGTTAAGGACGGTTTGTAGCCACCATGTGGGTGCTGGGAACCGAAACCGGGTCCTCTACAAGAACAGTCAGTGCTCTTAACCACTGAGCCATCTCACCAGCCCCTTGGTTCTCCTTTTATTCATAGACAAGTATAAGTAATCTAGCTGTCTACTCCTGTTTCTTTGGCTGTAAAACGTAGGTGGTGAAGAAAAGGAAAAAAGAAAAAAAAATCTCTATTGTGATATACGCCTTTAATCCCAGCACTTGGGAGGCAGATGCAGGCAGATCTCTGTAAGATCAAGGCTGGTCTGGTCTACATAGTGAGTTCCAAGCCAGCTGGGGCTACAAGGAGACCCTGTCTCAAAGAAAAAATAAAAATGTGGGTGGTGAACCTGGTTTCTACTTGTAATTTTTTTTAGCAACCAGGTGGTAGAAATGTGAATTCACAGAGTCGGTTCTAAATCTGGCACAGTGCCTGTGGTCCTTCTGCCTGGGCTCTAGGATGGCTTAGAAGAGAGCTTTTGAGTGGGGCTAGAACATAGACCAATGATTCCAGACAGGACCTGATCCACAAGAACCAGGGAAGATCAAACTAGTTCCCCACCCTTTCTTCAGACTCTGGGATTACTGTTGAGCAAAAAGGAGACTCCTCTGAACCCAGTCTCTGGTTAACTGAAACACAGCCTATTTAGTAAGAATCAACTTAGCCTTCAGGATTAAGTTCAAGCAGGGGTTGTTTTTATTAATGAAATTCATTCATAAGTGTAGCATACAAAATAGTCATTTACATGGCATATACTCTAAGTGATTGTGATAACTGAGGCTTTGAAACACTCATCTGTAAACCCAGCACTCAGGAGGCTAAGATAAGGGAACCATGAGTTCAAGGCCAGCCTGGACTATATAGTGAGACTTTGTCTCGAAAAATAAAATATAATATAAAAAATAGGGGTGCAGGGATGGGAGAGCCCAAAGTGCTGCACAGTGTGAAAAGTTACTGAGGTTGCAAGATGACAACACACCTTTCAATATCCTGCAATTGCCTGGGTTGTGCTTAGAATGGACAGGCTACATAAGCTCTAACACAGTTCTAATTAAAAATTTAGTCTAGCAGTTCTGATGGAAACTGTTCAACCAGCTCTGTAACTAAAAAGATGATCAGCTTAAAACTATCAGGTATCAGTATTATTGTAATATTCCCTATAAGCCTATAACTGAAATTTATAGGTAAGAGTTTACAGTAAGCAGCAAGTACTTGGAAACTTGTCAGTTAAGGTTTCCCTTTACAAAAGAACTTCTGCTGTAAGCTTTTTAATCTGCTAAAGTTAAGAAAAAAAAAACTTTCATAATTAGTTTCTAAGGAAATAATATAAAGGTCATGATACAAAAAAAGCTTTAAATTGTCATTTCCAATAGGACAAAAGCCTCCTCAGGAAATGAAAATCTAATTGTTTTTTTTTTTTGGGGGGGGGAGTCATATATAAATAACAACATCTATTTTTCAAATTTATTTTCAAAGGCAAGAGTTAACTAAATCACTTTATAGTGACTTCATTTCCTGCTGCTCCTTCAAAATTGAGAATACAACAAATATTTGCATAGGTTTATTATTCACACTGAATCATGAATAATTCACTTTGTACAGACAGCTGGGTAAACAAGAGATTTGGAGTTTCCTTTTTCTAGATTTTCTTCATTGACTGAAAGGAAACTTCATTAGTAGTGATTTTGTATGATTTGTGGGGATATCCTGCTCTTCCTCCCATTGGTGGGAGAATCCTACCTTATTGTGATTTTCCAATTTATATCTTTCTGTCAATTCTTAGGTTATACCTCACCAATGTTACATTTTTAAATTACAAAATTGAAATTTATCTCAATCTTCAGCTCTGTAGTCTACAACAGAAAGTATGTTTGCTATTTTCTGCACGTTGAACTTTTTTAAAAATTGAATTTACTTTTGCACTGAAACTCTTGATGATAACTTCCAAACTCACTCCGCATTGTCATTGTACCCTTCCTTCATCCTTTGCTGACTGTCATAGTTTCACAGTTACTTGAACATCTACTGCAAGCTGCTTCTCATTTCCCTCTGCTCTTCCCAGGCCTACGTGAGAAAGGGAAGAAGGTATTACTGAGCACAGGTTTACCCAAGGTATTTCAATTCCTGGGCAAGCAGCAGAATTGTCAAAGGTCAAGGATGCTTCCAGATCTGTGAGCATCATTAATCAAATTGTGATAGTATACCTGTGGTTTAGGAGAGAATTAGGCTTTCCGTAATTCTCCTAGGACCAAATGATGGAGGTTATAGTATATCCTTGGGAAATCTCTGTTCTTTGTCATAGCCTGGCAAATAACAAAGAGTTTTAGCCACCCACCAAAGGTCACACATCCACCTTAAATTAACTCTATTTGTTGAAGACAAACATAAGTATAAGGTAGTAACACATCATAAAATATGGCAAGTAGCATGCTAGGAAAATTAACCACTATTTGACTAAATTAAGATGTTTTATTTAACACAATGCTTACCATGTGCTAGATATGTTCTAAGCATGTTTTACATATTAACTCTTTAATTCTCATAGCAACCCTTTAAAATAGGTTTGGTCATTAACTCCACTTTCAGATAAAGAAACTGAGGCACAGAGAAGTTGAATAAAATCACCACAGAAAATGGTATAGCCAGGGTCTGAACAGGCAGTCTGATTCCAAGTCTGCTTTTAACCACCGTGCTCCCTGCAATGAGAATAACATACCCATAGTCCCACCACCCACTTTAATGTATTTCCCTTTTGTTGTGTAAAAGTATTTACTTTAGTGGATTATATCCGTATATAAATTTCCTGATTTTTTAAAAATTCATTATACCTTGTGAACACTCTTTCACAAAAAGATGAATTTGATTGAATATTCAAACCATTTTCTAAAGAACTCTTTTGTTTCTGTGTGTGTGTTTCTGTGTGTGTGTTTCTGTGTGTGGGGGGGTGGGTGGTATGTGATGTGTGGTGTGTATGTGTGGTGTATGGTGTGTGGTGTGTGTGGTGTATAGTGTGTGGTGTGTCTGTGTGTGGTATGTGTGTGATATGTATGTGTGGTATGTATGATGTGTATGTGGAGTGTGTGTGGTGTGTGGAGGGGAGTGTGGTATGTGTGGTGTGTGTGGTGTATGTGGTGTGTGTGTGGTGTGGGATGTGGGGGGGTTGTGGGGGTGTGGGGTGTGTGTGTGTGTTGTGATGTGTATGGTGTGTGTGGTGTGTGTGTGGTATGCGTATGGTGTGGGGTGTGTGGGGTGTGTGTGTGTTGTGGTGTGTGTGGTGTGTGTGTGGTATGTGTATGGTGTGGGGTTTGTGTGGGGATGTGTGGGGTGTGGGTGTGTGTGGTGTGGTGTGTGTGGTGTGTGTGTGTGTTGTGGTGTGTGTATGTGGTGTATATGTATGTGTATGTGGTGTATGTGTGTGGTATATGTGTGTAGTGTGTGTGGTATTTATGGTGTGTGTGGTGTTTGTATGTGTGGTATGTGTATATGGGATGTGTGTGTGTATGTGTGTGCAGATGCATTCATCCATGTGTGTCATTGTTGTTGGGTATCTCCTCTATCATTCTTCACTTTATTTTTTGAGACAAAGTCTCTCACTGAACCACGACTCAGAGTTTTAGCTGTACTGGCTGGCCAGCAAGCCCCTATGATTTTCTCATCTCTACCACCACCCCAGCCTGTTATAGGTGTGCTCTTCCATGCCCAGCTTTTATATGAGTGCTGGGGATCTGAACTCAGATCCTCATGCCTACACAGCAAGCACTTTACCCACTGAGCCATCTTCCCAGCCCAAGTAAAACCATTTTCTTAGTCTGCTCAGTAAATACTTGCCCAGTCAAGTTTAGAAGTACTTAGAATTGGTGAGGTGAAGTGGGGGGACTGCTGACTTAGCAGATGTCTTATTTCCCTGAGCTCAGAGAGCCACCCTGAAAGTGAACTAAATATAGCTTTTTTAAAAGCAACTTGGAAAAGTAATGTAGCCTAGAAACAACATGACTTTCCCCTTCAAAGCATTTCGTGTCCTGACCACTTGATATCGTTCAGTTTCTTAGTGGGGAGGTGGGGGAGGTGAGAGCACATGAAGAAAAATGTAGGCTAGTCAACAGGAAACCCAAAGTCGTTGATGTAGCACAGTGGCCTCTGATTATACCTTGGCATGGCTGCTTTCTCTTTGATTTACGGTATTGATTATAGTGGTGGTGGTGATGGTCGTAGTGGTGATGATGATGATGATGATGATGATAATGGTATGTTTGAAAAAAATCCATTTGCCTAGGAAACAAAACAATTACTATATATTACTATTTCATTAAAAAGCAGTATCTAAAGCCAAGACAGTTTTGGTCTTTACTACTACAGATTATACCTTTTGGCCAAGTCCCATGCCATCCTGTCAAGAGCCAGAGAGGCAGATAAGCATATAAGTACTGATCTAGCCTCAGAAGCAGCAAAAGGACTTTAAAAGACTTGTTTTCCTTGTTAACTGAATAGCATTTACTAATTTATTATTATTCGCTTTATTTTGAGACAGAGTTTTCTTCTGTGTCCCAGACTGGTTTCAAATGCTCAGCAGTCCTTCTGCCACAGCCTCTTCTGCGCTGGGATTACGGACACATACCACCACCTGATTTCATTGATTGAATTTCTAACTCTAAATGAAGAGGCAGAGGCAAAAACAACACTGTTCAAAAAAAGGGGGAAAGTCAGAGAATGATGCCCATCCTTGGGGGGAAAAAGGAAGGAAAATAATGGAGGCTCATTAGAGACAAGCTGCACAGGCCCTGCCTCTATCCCTGAGCTGTTTTACCCATTTTCACATGGGTAAGGGGAGGGGAGGGGCAAGCATTCAAAGGACCTTTCTGGAATTACTTTTATATACACATAAATTTTCACAGTAAGTACCTGCTGGAATTTGCATGCCACTGACTTGCTTCTCTAACTTCCTGTCCAGTGTTCTGACTTGAATTGTGTTACCAGAAAATTAGGTGCATATTAATTGCTAAGTCAAATTTACCTTTTACTTCTTGGAAACTACTACTAACTTGAACTCTAATTCCTCCCTCATCCCATTATTTGTTCCTTTACAGTCACACCCCCCCACACACCCCCACCCCCACATGTCTCAGTCCCTGGTCCAAGGTACCCTGAGAGTGATGCAATAGGAGTAATTTGAAATTTAGATGTGGACCAGGCAGCCAAACAGGTAAGATGAGGTTTTCTTTAGTCCTAAAACTGAGGGCAAATCTCCTTATATCAAGTGTTTGAAAACTAGTGCCAATTCCTTCTGTAAATCTTTCCTTCTAGTCTTGGGGAAATGACAAGCATTACTGCCGAAGGCCACCATCATCAGTCTTCAGATTCCAAAGAGGCTCCTCCAAGGGAGCGGTGAATGCCAAGGACAGTCTTTCTATAGGGAAGATTTAAATAACAACAGTCTAACAGGTTAATACATAACCACACACTACAATAGGAACATTTTGGCCAACAGCACACTGCATGTACAGCCATGGTTCCATAAGATTATATCACCTTCTGACATTGTTGCCAGCTTAGAGAAAGAATATGCTGTGATGTTCCCACAATGATGAAATTGCCTAACAACACATTTCTCAGATGGCCTCCCTGTTATTAAGTGACACAAAACTGTACAACTTACTCCATAGCTTGGAGAGGCTGAGCCAGCTGTCCCAGATGACAGATTATGGAGGAGCCAGGGCTGAGTACTGTGGTTATGTGTTCTGTGTCCTGACTGTCCTCTCACGGAGTCTCCTTCCACTCCTGTCCAGCTCTACTGTAGCCTTATTAAACTGCAGTCAAAGACTAATAGTCAGTGGTTGGCTTTGGTGTCCCTTTACCCAGTCCTAAGGGGCCCTTTCCTGATACCCCTGCTTCCTGCTATCCCTGTGTCCTCACATCATACCTTCTATTCCTCCAGGACTCTTGGAGGCCATGCCCCATCAAGCCTGCTCTCCTGGAAAGCCACTTACAACTTGAACCTTTTCTCCCACAATTAAACTCATTTGCCCTATATCTTATCTCTCTACATGGAGGCCTGTTCTGCCAAGAGACCACAAGTAGGCAATGACATAATATTCTAATATCTCAAAGCCTTCAGGAGCACTTACTAGCTGTTTATAAGCCTGAGTAAGCCATTCAGCCACATGAGAGTCACCTGCAAATGGACAGTATTCTTTAAAATTAGGAGCAAGTAAAATCTTTGTTTGTTTGTTTGTTTGTTTGTTTGCTATTTTTGAGACAGGGTCTCCCTGAAGCCCCAGCTGGCCTGGAACTCGCTGTGTAGAACAGATTGGCCTCAAACTCACAGAGATCCACCTGCCTCTGCCTCAGGAGTGCTGGGATTAAAAGTGTGCACCCCACACCCAACTACAAGTAAAATCATTCGTAATGCTGTGTACATCAACTGATTTCTTCTTACCCTCCAACCCCCTTTCTTTCTTAAAGTAAATTTCAGGGCATTGTTCCTCCTGTAGCAGTCTCTGAACCAGCCTCCCTTCCCCCAGACATGGTTATCACTACACCTTTTCTACCCTGGCCAAGAGGATGAACAGGTGAGACCTTTCTAGCATGTAGGTCTGTCCTGTGCCTAAAACCTTTAGCAACTCTCAGGTTCAGGGTCCAGCTATCAGCTTTGGCTTTGCTAGAAGCACTGTGACACTCTGACTTGTGGTCACTTCATCAATGCTCCTGAGCCACTCTCGATGTGTGTCATGTTCTCTTCTGCCTCTGGTGCCTTAATCAGGCTGTTCTCTCTTCCTACAATACCCTTCTTCTAGTAGTCTTTCCAATTTCTAGTAATTTATAGATCTCAATTTGAGCATTATTTCCTTCAGGAAGTCTGAGTTGGGTCAGAAATGCCCTCCTCTCTGCCCCTTTCCATCCTTCTCATCCTGCACCCAGAACATAACTCTGTTCGCTGCCTACTCCTCTTGCCTTGACTGTAAGCTAGGTGGGAGGAGGCAGAAGAGGAGAAGTCCTGGCTCTACATTCTGTATCAGGGCAAACGAGGAAGAAAGAGTGAATGAATATTCCTGGCACCTTTCCTGGAACATAGGCAGTGCTCAATTATTTTTTAAGCATGTTACTCTTGAAAATATTTGCATTTCAAAAACCTCCACCCTCTGCATTTCAGAACCCAGACATCAATGCCTTACTCCAAATAAAAGGACAAATGGAATATTAAGTTTAGACATAAAATACAGTATTTTTAATCCAGAGTGGGAAAGGAGAGACTCTGGTAATATGTGTAGCATTAGTCCTTCTATGGCAGATATGTAAACATCTCAGTGGACGCTTACAGTACTCCTGTGAACTGGATGAGACTTTACAAGCAACAGAAACCATCCTGAATTAGCTTAAGGAAAAAAGAAGGTAGAGTATTTGTTATAAACGTGCAGGGTATCTCTTGGAATCCAAGCATGTGATTGGTTTTTAGATAAGGACTAGAGCTAGAAACCACAAAGCCTTTAGAAATCCAGGTTTTCTGGGGATTTTTTTTCCTGCATCTCTGTATACATACAATTCATTATTCATTTTCTTTTTTAGGAAAAATATTTGTTACCACATTTTTATTTGTGTATGTATGTGCACATATGTTCATATGCAATGGCATGTGTGTGGGGATCAGACAATTTGTGGGAGTCTGTTGTCTCCTTCTACCATATGGGTCTTGGGTATCGAACTCAGGTTGTCAGGCTGGGCAGCAATTGTCTTTACTTACTGAGCCATCTTCCAGGTCCTTCCTTTTTCTTTATAATGACTCTTGCTAATACACTGTCCTAGTTTCCTTTCTGCTACTGTGATAAAACGCTCTGACCAAATGCAATTTAGAGAGAGGCAAGCGTTTATTTGGCTTACACGTCTAGGCTGCAGTCCATCATTGAGAGAAGTCAAGGCAAGAGCTCAAGCAGGAACTTGAAGCAGAAACCATGCTGCCTGTGGGCTTGCTGTCAGGCTCCCTGACATCCTTACACAGCCCAGGGCCGCCTGCCCAAGAAATGGTGCTCTCTACAATGGGCTGGGTTCTACCACATCAGTTAAAGACAATCAAGATGGGCTGGAGAGCTGGCTGAGTAGTTAAGAGAGCTGGCTGAGTAGTTAATCTGGCTCTCCAGATTGGGTTTCCAGCACCTACATAACAGCTAACAACCATCTGTAACTCTACTTCCGGGGATCCGATGCCTTCTTCTGACCTCCTTGGGCATTGCATGACATGGATGCACTTACATACGTGCATGCAATACTCATGCACATAAAATAAAAATAGTAAACAAAATATTTTTTAAAAAAGACAATGATTCATAGACATGTCCATAGATCAACCTGATAAAGACAACTACTTGAGACTCTTTGTTGTTTTTAGGTGATTCTAGGCTGTTTCAAGTTGACATAATGCTAACTAGTACACTCAGTCCTTTGGCCATAGATGGTAACACATGGCTCCAAGGTTAATAGTCATAGACCCAGGGAGAGACCTCAGAGGAAATGATAGGTGAGCATAGGAGTGTCAGGTGGGAGGTGTCCACAATGGCCAGGGCAGGGGTGGGAATCATACCACACAGTGACCCATTCTCATTACTGTATGGAGATGAGATAGGGGCTGGGAGGAGAGGAGGTTCTCAAGGGTTCCCTATGAAAAGGTTAAGGGACTTTTCTGAGGGCAAAGAAGGCATAAGGTGAACCAAAATAAGAGACTAAGAATCAGATACTAGCTTTACCCCAAAGCCTGAAAAATCACATTTTTCAATCAAGAATTAGAAATACTATGACTAGATGTAATTTTGACATATGGGTCAAAATATGCATTCTACAGTGCACATCTGCTGGGCATACTAAATGCCCATTTATAGAAATGTACTATCAGGGGACTGGAGAGATGGCTCAGCAGTTAAGAACACTTGCTGTTCTTCCAGAGGACCCAGGTTTGGTTTCTAGCACCCACATAGGATGTCTCACAACTGCCAGTAACTCAAGTTCCAGGGGATCTGATGCCCTCTTCTGACCTTCACAGCCACTGCGTTGCATGTGATGCACATACAGACAAGCAGGCACATACACCACACATACGCATAAAAAAATAACCATTTTTTAAAAAAGAATCAAGGCTGTAAAAAACAAATTTCTGTTAGAAATGTGCTATCAGCTGTTTGGCAGAAAGAGTATCCAAAGTTCTTTGGAAACCTTAATAAGAACAACATATGATAAACCCAAAACAAGAGGATTAACCAACTAAGTTTATAAAAAACAGTCTTTAAATTAATTTAGTTTCATTGAATTTAGAATGACACTTGAAATTTGTTATTCATGTTTTGGCCCTATTTTTAATTTTTTTTTAAGAATCCTGGAGACAGGAAAGAAAAGAATAAAAAAGAATTCTGTAGAATCCTAGACGAAAAGAAAAACAAAGAGAGAAAGGAGAAAGAGCACACAGAAGTAGTCTGGTTGTTCTAGGGAAGGAAGGGTCTTGCCCCTCAGTGCATTTCCTCTTTGCTCTGGGCCTTAGCCCCATGTATCTGGAGGGCCCAGCATCTCTCAATGAAATTCTAGTGAGGAAGAGTACAGGCCCTTTAGGGAAAATCTCTGGTTCGGTTGAGGTGGGAAGAATGAGGCCCAAGGCAGCAGCTCTTGAACCAGAGTGTGTAAATACTCCTGGGAGCTTTTTGGAGATGTGTGTTCTCAGGCCCACCCCAGAGACATATTCAAGGAAGCACTCCTCCCAGGCACCCCAGCTTCTGACACAGTCTCTCTTCTACTTGCTCTGACAGGAGCCATATGCTCAGTCACCAGAAGCAATAGGAACTAAGCCCCAGCTCCTGCTATCTAGTTTGGGTTCCTTTTTATCTACTTCTCTCCATACAGATAAGCCATTCTTCTTTCTCTTCACAATGGGCACATTCCACTGACTCCAAGCCAGCTAACCCCCTACTAGCAAAACACAAACTTCACTATCCAAAGAAAGAAACCTCACCCACATTGAATGGGCACGTTCAACAGGTGAAATATCCATACAATAGAATATTATTCACTTTAAAAAAAAATTCTAACACGTACTACAATATTGATGAAACGTGAAGGCATTATGCTAAGTGAGATAAGCCGATCACAAAAGGATGATTATGATACCACTAACATGTATTATCAGGAATAGACAAATTCAGAGAAGGTAGAAGTATGGTTTCCAGGAGCTAGGGGAGGAGACATGGGGAGTTATGTGCTTAATGAATACAAGTTTCAGTTTTATATAAGGAAATGTCAAAATGCAACGTGCAGTAATGGGTGCACAACACTGCAGATGTGGTTAATACCACTGAACCATAGACTAAAACTGCCTAAAATGGAGCCGGGCATGGTGGCACACACCTTTAATCCCAGCACTCGGGAGGCAGAGGCAGGTGGATCTCTGTGAGTTCAAGGCCAGCCTGGTCTGCACAGCAAGTTCTAGGCCAGCTGGGGCTAAAGGGAGACCCTGTCTTTAAAAAAAAATGGCTAAAATGGTAAGTTATATATTGTATATACTTATCACAATTAAGGAAAAAAAGTCTTCTTTGCACTTGAAGCAGATTTCATTTACCATTTTGGAAGGAACTATATAGCCCAGGTTAACTTCAAGCTCCCTGACCTCCTACCTCAGCTTCCCAAGTGCTGGGATTACAGGTGTGGGCCACTATACCCGACTTCAGAATGGTTATCTCTTGTAGTTATTGTCACTGTGCCACCCTTTGGTGCTGCGGTGAAGTTCCCTTTGACACCTGTTTTTGCCTCAACCACCTGCTAAGAGGATGGTGAGTTATATAGTGAGGCTGAGGTCCTTGACTCCTAGAGGCTCAGCCAGAGGGAAAGAAGAGCAGAAGGAAATGAAGAAAGGCAGGTGGAGGCTGGAAGGACATTTTGGAAACTGTGAAAGTGACTGTGAGCTCACATGAAGTGCCAGCCAGCAACAATGTTAAGCTTGGAAGCATTAATGTAGCCCTCTAGAGAGAACAGCTGTAGCACTGGAGTTTCCTAGAAACCTGGAGGGACACATCTGAAGACAGTGAAGTGCTGAAAGAGGTAACAGGAAAAGAGTCTGCCTCCTATCTCTGAATGTCCTGCCACAGAGAAGCCATAAACGAGAGCAGAGATCAGGCAGCCTAGACCCCGACCCGTTATAAATTCAAAGTTCTGAGTAGGAACCCAAATTCCATTCCTGTTTGTTTTTTGGAATTTTTTTTTTGTTTGTTTGTTTTTTGTTTTTTAAAAAAAGGAACACAGATGATTGGGGTGTTGCTTCAGTGGTCGAGCACTTGCCTAGAATGTGCAAAGTCCCAGTACAATCCCCAGTGAAACAGAAACAAAACAAACTCTCATGAATTGCTATGAGTGAGAAAGCAGAAAGCAAGGAAAAAGAAACAAGGAGGAAAGTCGGTGCCAGTGTTCAGGACTGGTATGGGGACGTGTTCCATTGCCCTGCTCTGAGTTTAACTGGTAGTTCTAAGTTCCAGGCGCTGGGCAGTTTTCCAATTTGGGGAAGTTACTCAAGAAGAAGCCAACTCCAGACAGCTCGTCGGGAAATGTGGAGAGTCAGTACCTGGGTGGTTTTCATACTAATCCAGGATTTATTAAAGCTCAGAAAGCAAACAGCAGAGAAGGCTTTTATAATGAGCCGTGTTTGCAAGTAGAGTCATCAGCATTTTGATAGAAAAAAAGGTTTCTACCTGAAATTTTCTTAAGGAGGCACCTGGCTAAGGTTGGGAAGAGGAGGAGGCTTCCTCTTCAAGTCTGAGGCGTTCCAGTAGTGGGGCCCTCATACTTTTTAGGCCCCTTTCCCCCAACCGTACCCTCCTGTACAGTTTTTACTTACAGTTGGGAGGAACTGGATTCAGTGATCTAATAGAGTTAACTTTTTTCTCTCAAATACGATGTGGCATGGCCCCCATGTCTTCATCAGTTACGGATGCTGGGGTGGAGTTGAGTAGAGTAAATACAAGGAGCCTTTATTATACCAATGGTTTAAATATAAACTGTTCTAAATCTACAAAGGTAGTTGGGGAAGCCTGCTTAATACAGTCAACTTTCTGTTTCCATAGGTTCTATGTCTGTATTCAACAGCAGATCACAAATGTAGGCCTTTGATAGCTGCTCCTGTCTTAACCATGGATGGACTTCTCATTAGTCCATAAACTTTACAGTACAGCTGTTTATATAGCATTTGCACTGTATTAGACACAATAATCTAGAGATTATTAAAATTATACATAAGAATATACAGAGGTTATAGGCAAATACTATACTATTTTATATAAGAGACTTGTAGTTTTGGATACCTGAGGTGGGATCTTGGAACCAATCCCCCATGGATACCCAAATATATTGGTTTTGATAGTCAGTTGGATTGAGAGATGCATAGAGAATTTGTAAAGCATACCCCTGGGTGTGTCTGTGAAGGCATTTCCAGGAACAAATCATGGGGGCTCTGACCTAATGAATGAAGTATCCACTGACAGATTCATAACATGATAGTTTTATTGGGAAGTCCTGGAAAGGAGAAGATGGGACCTAATTCGAAGAAGCAGGTCACTAGATAGCATATGCTTGGGGGATATATCCTGCCCTGTCTCCTTCCTGTATGCTCCTTTCTCTGCTTGTCTGCCATGGGGTGAATGACTTCCTCTTCCATGTATTCCCACTATAATGTTTTCCTCAAGTACATGAAACCAACAGCCATGGACTAAACCCTCTGAAACCATGAACCCAAACAGATCTTTCCTCCTTAAAGATGTTTCTGTTAGGTTTTTGCTCAGAGCCACACGAAAGGAGCTACTACATCAAGAGACAACAGCACACATCTGAAAAGTAACAAAAACATTTTGCTCATAGCTCTGAATTTTTATTTCTTTCCTTTACTGCTAAAACATCCAATATGTAAGTGTAATGTAGTTTAATCATCTGTCCTTACCTATCTCGATTCCCTAAAATGTAATATCAAATAGATTAGCTTCCCTTCATGTAAAAAAAAAATACAGTCCCAAAGTTCTGAGGTTTCTTTGGGACTTTTAAATTTATTATTTTCATTTAACAATATTTTTTTCCAGTTTTCAAAAGCAGTGGAAGACCATATTACCTGAGCACAACTTTGACTAAGTTGGTTTTGTTTTGTTTTGGGAATGTGTGTGTGTGTGTGTGTGTGTGTGTTGTACCACAATGCACATACATACAGAGGTCAGAGGACAACTTACAAAAGTCTTTTCTCTCCTTTTTCTACATGGGTCTTAGGGATCAAATTCAAATCATCAAATTTGGCAGCAAATGCTTTTACCTGTTGAGCCATCTCGATGCTCTGAACTTTCCTAATATAAGTTTCTGTGATTCTGTATAGAGTAAAATGGGGTGTGTGTGGAGGTGGGGGAGGACTTGAGTTCTATTATGCCTCTGATTTCAGCCGGACACCTGGCATTGGCTGCCATAATCTTGGTTCAAGTAAACATTCATCCCCAAAGAACTGATGATGAATTGATGGCAGGACAGAGGAAGGTTCCAGGGCAGTGACAGGATTCTGTTTGGCCCATTCTTTTTTCCATATTCATTACTGTTTGTCAGTGACATAAGGAAACACACATAGCACGCATGCATCAGAGTTTCAGATGATACAAACTGGAAGGGATAAATAAACGCATTTGGTGATATATTAAAAGAACTTGCTTCCTTTCAGTTTGAACTACCACCTTCCAGTAATTTGCCAAAATGAGTAACACAAAGGGAAAGAAAATAGAGGTATCGATCTATGTTCTTTAGGCCATCCAGAAAACATGGTGTGGCTCCTCTAGCCACGTATGTTTGAATCTAGAAGAAGAGTAATCTTACAGACATCAAGGAATTAGGTGCAAAAGGAACACCTCAAAATGTTATCATGGCATCCAGGTGTAGTAGTGCACACTTTAAATCTCAGCACTCAGGAGGCAGAGGAAGGTGGCTCTGTGAATTTGAGACCAGCCTGGTCTACATAGTGAGTTCTAGGTCAGCTTGGGCTACAGGGAGACTCTGTCTCAAAATTTTTAAAAATGTTATCATGGCAAATTAGAATTCTAGAATGCTCCCAACATGCTGTGGGTAATAAGTTAAGGACATGATTTCTGTCAAGAGGACATGCATATTGAGCATATCAAGTACCTAAGAGCCAAAATAACTTCCCGAATCACATGACAGAAAATGCTCAGAAAAAGGAGCCTGAGAGAAAGGTTCATGGGGTCAACCACTCTATGAGAGCCAACAGAGAGCAGCCTGAGCTGGGAACCTATTCCCTGTGGCATAATAGATGTTGAAACAGTAAAAGACCTCTGGATTGAAAAAATAAGGAAGAAAGAAACAATCTTTTGGAGACTGGAGAGATGGCTCAGCGGTTAAGAACACTGACTGTTCTTGCAGAAGACCCGGGTTTGAATCCCAGCACCCATGTGGCAGCTAACTGTCTATAACTCCAGTTCCAGGGAATCCAACAGCTTCTTCTGTCCTCCACAGGCATTGCATGACACGGGCGCACTTACCTACATGCAGGCAATACACACATACACATAAAATAAAGATAATTTTAAAAAAAAAAGAGTACATACTGCTGTTGCAGAGAACCAGAATTCAAATTCTAGCACCCATGTTTGGTGACTCACAACCACCTGTAACTCCAGCTACAAGGAGTCTGATTCCCTCTTTTGGCCTCCAAAAGCACCTGTATTCACTAGCAAATACCCTCACACAGACACACACATAATTACTTAAAATAAAAAATTTTAAAAAGGTATTTTTGGACTAGAATGATAGACAAATATAAGCATCTGAAATGCCAGAAGCATAAATGTAAAATACTGTATCTAGGATCAGGTTCTCAAATAGCAGCTGAAGAAGTCTATATTTACAACAGTTAATGTGAAAAGAGACCAAGGGTTCTGGTTGACCACTATATGCCCCAGCAGTGTCATGCATTGGCAAATAAGACTGTGTAGTAAACAAATCCTGTCCCTTTTCTTTTTTAATTGACTCAGTCCTTATTTAGCTCCTAGCATGTATCAGGTACTGGTTTGGGCATGAGGCAGACAGAGTTCCTGCCCTCACACAGCCTGTGTTTAGTAAGGGAGAGAAACAGTCACCAGAAAAAGTAAAGGGGCTGGAGAGATGGCTCAGCCATTAAGAGCTTGCACTGCTTTTGCAGAGGACCTGAGTTCAGTTCCTGGTATCCACATCCAATGGCTCACAACCACCTGTAACATCAGCTCCAGGGGATTCCATGCCCTCTTCTGGTCTCACATGCACATATCCCCACATAGACACATACACATAATTTAAAATACTTTTTTAAAAGGAAAAGAAGGGGCTGGAGAGATGGCTCAGCAGTTAAGAGCACTGAACTCTTGCAGAGGATCCAGGTTCGATTCCCAGCACCCACATGGCAGCTACAAACCATCCTTAACTCCAGTTCCAGGAGAATCCAAAGCCTTCTTCTGACCTCTGCAGCATTGCACAACACGGATGCACTCATATACATGCAAGCAATATACTCATACACATAAAATAAAAGTAATGAATAAAATATTAAAAAAGAAAAAGATCCAGGATTGGCAGTGCATGCATTTAATCCCAGCACTCGAGAGGCAAAGGCATAAGCACTGACTGGCAGGTGGTTCTCTGTAAGTTTGAGGCCAGCCTGGTCTACATAGTGGGTTCCAGGCCAGCTAGAGCTCCCAAAAGGAAAGAAAGGAAGGAAGGAAGGAAGGAAGGAAGGAAGGAAGGAAGGAAGGAAGAAAGGAAAGGAGGGAGGGAGGGAGCATGGTGGTACACAGTTCTAATCTAAGCATTCAAGAAGGAAGGAAGGAAGGAAGGAAGGAAGGAAGGAAGGAAGGAAGGAAGGGAAGGAAGGAAAAAAATCATGAAATCTCATGATGGGTCTGGAGAGAAAAGGTAAGAGTCTTATGGGCCCCACTTTTCACAAGCTAGTCAGGCAGGCCTCTCTAGGATATGGCATTCCAGTTGAGGCCAAATGAAGAAGCAGGAGCATGTGGAAGGCAGCACATGCCAAGCAAGACAGTGCATACATTGGCCCTTCATCTCAAAAGAGCTTGTTGAACTGAAAGACCAGTGAAGCTGACCCCTGTTTGGTCACCAACCTCCATTCTCCCAGGCCCAGGCTTCCTTAGTGATTGGGTTCTGACACAGGCTGCTAAAAGCTATACTGTGTTTAACATCCTCCCTTACATTTAAATATGGGCCTGAGCCTAAGTTCTAGAGTGGAATGCTAACAAGCAAACCCACTCCTTACTCTTTTCTTCGTGCTAGCCTGTATCTGGGGCATGGACTGGAGTGCCCAATGAAAAAGCATAGCTCTAATTGGAAGGGGCAGAGAACTGGGCTACTTGCAAACCTAGATTACTCTTCTTGGACAGTTACTTGAGGAAAAAGCATTCTACATTCTTTAAAACACTGAGTTATTGCCATGTCTCTTACCTAATCCAGCTGTTGTATAAAAAATAATAAAGGGAGAAACTAGCATTACCAGCCACTCCACATTTAGAACATTGCATTTAGTTCAAAGAATCGTTGACCATTTGACTAAGCATGACCAGGGAAAGGCAGCAATGAAATTTAGGAGTCTGAAAACCAAGTCCCTTACAATTTGTTGAAGATGGTCACTCAGCCTGGAGAAGAGATTACTCAAGGGTGGTGGTATGACTCTCTTCAGACAGCAGGAAAGATGAATGAAGCTGAGCTGAGGTGGTTCCAGGACCTTTGCATAGTTGGGATTTGTGATGAAGCAGATTTTATTTGGTATAAGGAAGAGGCTTCTGTTGTGAATAGTGACTAAAAAAAAAACCCAAACCAAACAAACCAGGGGTCTGGAGAGATGGCTCAGCGATTAAGGGCACATGTTGCACTTTTAGAGAAACTAAGGCTAGTTTCTGAGGATCCAACATCCTCTTTTGGCCTCTGTGGGCTCCCAGAATTCAAGTACTGCACATTCACACGTACAGGCACTCTCACATAGGCACATAAAATGTTAAAGTCCAGATTGCTTTGAATACCAAAAGCTGCTCTTGCTACAACATCCAGAGACTAGCTCCCCACTAGTGCAGAGACCTAAGGGTGATCCAAGCATCCTTGAGGAGGGCCCAGTGAATTCTGGAGTTGGATCAACTGGAATAAGCCAGGTGAGTTTGGGCTGCATCATGAAGGAAGCTGAGTAGAGCAGCAACACAATCTAAGCAATCTTCTAGAAACACTGTTTTGGTGGATGGAGGGGGAAAATGGCTAGTTTTTACAGTCCATGTTCAATATTTTGGCATTTGTATTCTCTGAACAAGTAGCAACTTAATGAAAGCTAAGAGAAAAAAAATATTGATTTTTCTTTATTATTGATATAATAAAAAAAATTTATGGGCTATCACTTTTTAAAAAACTTATCTTCCAAGATGAATGATCCTTTCATTCTAAAGAACTCAAGGTACTTTACTCCCTAGCCACAGTGAAGCTTGTCACATATCTGAGCCTCTATGTCAGGGGCAAGGCTGTCAGACCTCATCTCTCAGATAAGATGGGAAAGGGGGAAGTGAGTTGTTCAAGGTCACAGTGAGTCAGTTAGTTGCAGAGCAGCTCTTTGAGGTCTCCCACTCCTCAGGCCCGCACACTCCTGGGAGCCCACATTCAGAGTGTCCTCAACTGGATATGTTTCCTTCATACCAGAAAAAACATTGTGGTCAGGCATGGTGACACACTCCTTTAATCCCGGGACTCAGGAGGCAGAGATAGGCAGATCTCTGAGTTTTAGGTCAACCTGATCTACATAGTGTCTGGATGAACTTTCTTTCCAGACTTGGAAATTAACCTAGGCATTTAAGGATCACTTGGTTTCATTTTAAAGATGAAGAAAGTGACAATTGATGGGATCATACAGGCAAAGGCCAATAATTTAAACCCAGTTCCTGAGGCTCCTGGCCCTAGGTTTTACCAACCTATCTGCCCATAAAATGGTACACCCAGGAACACCCCATGCAGTGATCTAGAATCAGGCCCTTGCCATGAGTCCTGCTGTCTGGAACTATAAAGGCTCATACTGTATTGGCTTTGGCCACTAAAGAGCAGAACATTCTGCAATCCTTGAAAACTCACAGCTGAGGGGGTGGGGAGAAGTGTGTGGAGCCTTGTACTTACAAAGTCAAAAAGGGAAAACATGTGTTTCCCATTTGTCTTGGGATGGGAAAGAAAAGCTTTTCCTTTCACTTAATCTTGATTCAAACAAACAGAGAGACTGCCCTTTTTGTAAACTCACCGAATGTCAAATATTGTTCACCAGCGTGGCATCAGCTTACTAAGCCACTACAGAGCCACTTTCCTCACGTAATCCCCACAATCGGAAGGCACTTCAGCCTGAAGAGGGGCCACTAAACTAATACACATTTCCTATGATGAATTGGACAAGAGTCAGCCAGTAGAGTCAGATTTCCAAATCTATAGCCTCTGATTTCAGCCAGAGCCAGAGGCAACACGGCTTCACTCATGACTCAGGATTTTGTGAGTGAAAGCAAGCACGTCAAGTGATGTAAGAAAATTCCCCCATTCCCTGTCCCCTGGCTGCCTCCTCCCTGGGGAATTCAGCCGAAGAACCTTGGGTGTGTTGGGGTAGGAGGGCATCGTGTCCCCGGGTGCCCAGTTGCCAAGCACACCTATCAGCTTACAGCCACCAGGGTCTGTGCTAGACAAAGGAAGTGCTCGGTGACAATTGCTTTCCTGTTGGCCCATGTGCTCAGATAATTACACTGCAAAGAATCTCATAAAGTAAACCAAGAAACACAGGGGCCAAGTGGGGGTGGCATGTGATACAGGCCTACCTTTGAAGTCACTTTGTTTGTGAAAAGTCTGCCCTGCTCTCTTAAGGAAGCTGTGCTGGAATGAGGTTTCTGCGCATGTGGGGTTTAGGGCTATTGTTTTTGGCTCTAACTTTCACCTCAAGCCCTAGCTAGGACATGTTTAAATCCCATAACAACAGCCTGACATGAAATTGCTCACCCTCTCATTGCATCAGGGGACTTTTACTCAGGCAGATTTTGAATGCCTCATTGTTTAATAGGACAGGAAGTTTATTCTCTATGTAAATGAGGAATCTTCCCCCCACGCCCCCACATCCCTTACCTCCTTGGAAGATTTGTACAGAGGCCTGCCTTGTTATCCCTAGTCTAGCTCTCAATCTCGCTCCTTCCAGGAGAGCAGCTGTACCCAGTTTCTGAGAGTAAGGCTTTTCTTAGGCCCAAATCCCCTAGAGGTAGGCTTTCCCCCATAAGTGACACTGGGTGATAGGTTAAGTAAGCCACTCAGGGACAGGGCAAAGTTGGATCTACTGACAATAAGAACTGAACTTTCTCTTCTAAAGTTCTTCATTCTGATCTGGATCAAAATATCTCTAACACACATACACATGCACCACACACACACACACACACACACACACACACACACCACACACACACCCCTTTCCCAAATCTTTTAATGCTTGTTCTTTTACCTGGGGAATATTGAATGGTAACCAGTGCACAACTGAAACATCAGGATAAGGACTCAAGTCAAAATGTGTCAACGGTAAGATAACGCCTAATGCAGAACCATGACCCCATCCTCCATTAGGGCAAACGTCTGAAAAACTTCTAGAAAGGAAAAATCCTCATGATCTCTCCATCACACACTATACCATGCAGACAAATTCTTTAAAAGGCACAAGTGTAATCCCAACCTTTTGTTGTTTCTCCTGCCAAGAAACTGACTGAGAGGCCTTCTACAAGAAAGAGGGTCATCGTGTGTTGGCTGTTAGTCAATGGAAGCCAGGGAAAGACAATGGAGAAGAAATGACAGGGTAAGGATGCCCTGGGTTGTTTCTCTAGAATCTTTTCCTCCCTACACATCCCAAAAAGAAATGAATGTATTTTTTAAAAAGAAGGAAAATAGTCAAGACCTATGTGTAAGACCTAAGGATTAGTCTAAGGTTGCATGAACATCTTCCTAGTTGTCTTCTGCACATTCCCAAGTCACCATAGTACCCAACAGCATATGTACCAAAGATATATCTCTTTTCAAAATTATAGTATTGCGGGGCTGGAGAGATGACTCAGTGGTTAAGAGCACTGACTGCTCTTCCAAGAGGATCCAGGTTCAATTCCCAGCACCCACATGGCAGCTAACAAACATTGGTAACTCCAGTTCCAGGGGATCTGACACCCTCTACTGGCCTTCTTGGGCTTTGCATGACACAGGTGCACTTACACACATGCAGGCAAAACACTCATATACATAAAATAAAAATAAATACAAAAAATATTTTCAATGATAATATTGTAAGCTAGAGGTATAGTTCTTAACATACATGAAGCCTTGGTTTGATCCCTAGCACCACATGTACTGTAATCCCAGCCTGGGATGGTATGTTGTGGGGCGGGGGTGTAAGAGACAGGAGAATCTGGAATTCATGGTCATCCTTAGGTACATAAGAGTTTGAGGTCAGCCTGGGCTACATGAGAACCTGTCTCAGTAAAATTATTAAAATTTTTCAAGAATGTTATACATGTGTACCTGTGTGTACAGGCATGTACCAATGTGTGTGCTGAGCCAGGTGCAGTTGAAAAGAGGCCACAGTTCTGCTCTCTGACCTGCTTTCACAGGAGCATGTAACCTGCAGAGTGTTATTTACAACAGCAAAGTGCCTCCCCCGAGAGTCTGGCTTAACTGATCTGACCTGGAGTCCAGACACCCATGTTTTAAAGCCCTCCAGTGGTTATAGTACATGCCTAGGTCCTCTATCTCCTGAGTAAGGCCAGTTCTTTATTATAACCACCTTCTGTTGGCCTACAAAACTGGGCCACACATGCCAGCTCATCTTGTGATGCTTTTCCTTAGGCAAGCACCAATGTTTCAACTTCCAGGTCCTAACCCTGGCTCCACCCCAGACTTCAGCACCTGGAATCTGCCTCTGTACCCATACCATGGCAAAAAAGTTCTCCCTAAAATGCTCTCAAACATAAATGAATTTTAGTTGCTTTATCATTCTCAATAAATATTTCATTTTAAAAAATCTAGTCATTCTAATATGACATAAAAAAAAAACTAAGCTGCGATTAGGGGCGCACACGACTGCTCAACCGGACACTTCCTTGGCAAATTTATGAGCCGGCTTCCTAAGTATTGGCTTCCTAAGTATTATCTTGTAGAAATAGCTATGTGTCATTAATCTTCAGTAACATTTGGGACCTAGCATAGCCCTTGGCTTATCATAGATATTCAACAAACTATTGATGAAACTGAGACTATAGTGTCTGTAAATTCAGAGTACGTCCCTAAACTAATGCGGTTCTGGAAATTCAAATGACAAGACTGAGGAAAAATTGTCCTGGTGCTTAGGAAACATCCTTTAGAGAATACAACAAATGCAAAGCTAGCCTGAGATGTACAGATGTAATCAGCAGATATGCAGCAACCACTGGCCTTCCTGCCTTTCCCCTTTCCTTGCCCTGGGAACGACATTTCATGTCACTGCAGACGTAGGGCACAAGGGCTACCTTTCTACTCAGAAAGCCATTTAGTTGGTTCAGTTATAAACACAGAGCCCCTCTGGGTGGAGATAACATTCTGAGTTGTAGTTTATCAAGCATAGATGAAGCGATTTTCTTTACTCTGCGTAAACACTCAAGTGGCCTAAACTCTCAACACTACCCATCCAGCTTCACTTCCAGCTTCTGAAAGGAGATAATAGACATTGATCCAGCATTTGTTGGTATGTGGTACTGAGGTGGAACTCATAGAGATTCGCCTGCCTGTGCCTCCAAGTGCTAAAATTAAAGATGTACAGCACCATGCCTAGCTTCTTCATATTATTATTATTTTTTGAGATAGGCTCTCCCTGTGGCCCCAGCTGGCCTGGGACTCATTGTGTAGACCAGGCTGGCTTTGAACTCACAGAGATCTGCTTGCTTCTGCCTCCCAAGTGCTGGGATTAAAGGTGTGCACCACCACACCTGGCCCACTTCTTAATATTTTAGTGCGTCTTGTAAGACTTGCCTTTCCCCTCTTTTTAGAATTGTCTTTGTCAACAGACGGAAATTTTATTTGTTAATGTTATATCTCATAATTATTAAAAAAGGAAAATGAGAGTTGTAAAAGATGTTATAAGGATATGGAAATGGAGATATTTTCCAAAATAGAAAAAAATATGAGAAAGCCTAAGCCTCAGTGATGAAGATCTGTGTAGGTTTGTTATGCTATACAAAAGATGAGACAAAAATAATATACACATAATTCTTAAAATTTAAAATCTTTAAATTTCATAGTTTAGTCAACTAGTTTAAGGAACAAAATCTATATCTAGTCAAGGCTTATCTGAGAACATTTGGTTTTACCCAAGCTTTATCTACATAGCACATGGTAATTAGAAGTACCAGACTAGTGGAACTAACCTTATTGGATGTTTAACAGCCATAATTTGAGGCCTATACTAATGTGGTCAGAGGGACTTATAGGACAGTTTTTACCCCTTGCCCTCTAAGGTCAACTAAGTTCTAGGGGAATATGGAACATCTCTCAAAATGTCCTGTAACTGTGGTGAGTCACCTGTCCTCTTGTTCAAGGAGGTCATGGAGACCCCACCAGATGGACTTGAATCAATGTCCAGTCTACAAAGAGAGGGGTCAACTCAGAGGAAACATTTCCTCCATGCTTCCAAGCGAAGCCAGCCATGGTTGAGCAGGACCTTTGACTTATCTTGGCATAAATGGAACTGGTAAAAGAAAAGAGCCAGGACCTCCTCCCAAACCCATGTAACCCCTGAGGAACAGATCCTCAAATGACCTTAAGTGTAAAAATAAATTGATTTATTTGGGCCAACTGTATGGTCTTAAACACCCAAAAGGAAAGTATAACCAAAGAGTAAAGTCATCAGTATATTTCTTTAAGAGTTCAAGAGCTTACACTTCCCAGACATTAGGTTTAAGTCCATATAAAAAGTTTAGACAATATTTCTCATTGATGATTTTGCTCCTAACCAGCAAGTGCTGCTCAGAG
>NW_008344750.1:2299343-2300346 GCF_000622305.1 Nannospalax galili | reverse complement strand
ATCAAAACACCTTATATGCATATATGAAATTCTCAATAAATTATTTTAAAAAATAAAAAGTTGTCTTCGTCATTGTCTCCTGCTCATTAAATATGGATTTTTCTTTGAAACAGTAAAATCTGTTCCGCTCTGTGTGTGTGTGTGTGTGTGTGTGTGTGTGCGCGTGTGTGTGTGAGTGTTTTGTCTGCATGTATGTAAGTGTACCACATGCATGCAATGTCTGTGAATGTCAGAAGAGAGCATTGGATTCCCTGAAACTGGAGTTATGGATGGTTGCTAACTGCCATGTGGGTGTTGGGAACTGAACCCTGGTCTTCTGCAAGAGCAGCCAGTGTTCTTAACCACTGAGCCGTCTCCCCAGTCTCTCATAAAATTTCTTAAAAATGCAATCATGTGATTGTAAAGGATGATGTTTTATATTGATGTATAAGTCAAGGTAGGTAATAGTCCAAAATATTAGTGTTCCGGGGATGCTATAACAAAGTACCACAAACAAGGTAGTTTAAAGCAACAGAAGTAGGTCAAGTGTGGTAGAAGACACATGTAATCCCAGCACTCAGCAGGCTAAAGTAGGAGGATTGTGATTCCAAGCCCAGCCTGGGATACATAGCAAAACCCTGTCTCAAAAAATAAAAATAGAACCAATCAAAAGTGTATTCACAGTTCTCAGGCTGGAGAGGTGGATCAGCAGTTAAGAGCACTGACTATTCTTGCAGAGGACCCAGGTTTTAGTCCCAGCACCCACATGGTGACTAACAACTGTAACTCCAGCTCTAGGGAATCTAATGCCCTTTTCTGATTTCCACAGACAATGCATGACACAGGTACACCTGCCTACATACAAGCAATACGCCCATACACATAAAATTAAAATAATAAAAATAGGGCTGGAGAGATGGCTCAGTGGTTAAGAACACTGGTTGTTCTTGCAGAAGACCTGGGTTCGAATCCCAGCACCCACATGGCAGCTAACAACTGTCTGTAACTCCAGTTCCAGGGAATC
>NW_008344750.1:2258075-2299283 GCF_000622305.1 Nannospalax galili | reverse complement strand
ATGGATATAACAGTTATGAGCATACAAAATTTGTTCATAAAGAAATAGATCAAGGGGCTGGAGAGATGGCTCAGTGGTTAAGAACAGTGTTCTTGCAGAAGACCCAGGTTCAAATCCCAGCACCCACATGGCAGCTAACAACTGTCCGTAACTCCAGTTCCAGGGGAATCAGACAACCTCTTCTGCCTGCCGCAGGCATTGCACGACATGGGTGCACTCACCTACATGCAGGCAATACACACATACACATAAAATAAAAATAATAAATAAAATTTAAAAAACTAAAAAAAAATTTAAATAAATAAATAAAAAATAGTTTTTAAGTATATTCACAGTTCTGGAGGCCAGAAGTCCCAGTCAGCATGTCAGCAGGGTTAATTCCTCCTGAAGCTCTGAGTGCAGGTCTGCTCCATGCCTCCCTCTGGGCTTCCAGGAGTTGCCAGTAATCCTTGGCAAGCATGCCAGTCTCTTGTTACATCACTGCAATTTCTGCCTCTGCTCACATGGCTTTCTTCCCGTGTATCTGTCTCCAAATCTCTCCCTCATGAGACTGTCAGACCTTGACTTATATGGCCTCATCTTACTTGACTAGACCTTACTTGACAAGGCACCCTGTGCTCTTTTATAAGGTCATATTCCCAGGTACTGTCAGCAGGGACAGGGACAGAGGCACAACTCCAGACTGTCACCTTCAGCACCTGGGGAGTTCCCTTATTCTTTTAGAGACCCCAACTGAGCTAAAGCATGAGCCTTGACTTTGAAGTAGAGAAGAATTTTAGGAGGATCCAGTATGAAGCAGAATTGGAATTTATTAAAAGTAGAAAGGCACTCAAGGGAAGACTAGAGTGCACCCAGGCATGGCTGCATGCTTCTGGAGGGAGCGTCTCAAGTGTCTTAGCATCTGCTATATACCATCTTGGTGGTTATCAGTTATATCTCAAAAGCTTGCTAAGAAAGTTTTTTTCTCTTTTTGATGAGTGAGATCATAGGGTGGCTCCAGAGGTGCCTTGGGTGGGTTTATAATCTGATAAGGTAAAACCAGGAGTCACTAGGGTTGCACAAGGATTTAGGACATGTCTTTTACTATAAATGGGGTTTCTGGTGAGATTCCTAGAAAATTGTAGGTTTATGCTTGGGAAAGAAGAAAAGCCCTAAGCAAATGTTGCTAATGGTGTTGGAATTCTGGATCTTCAGCTGGCCAGAGGCTTCAACCCAACTCCTAGGTGAGGGGCTCCTTCCCCTTCCCATGTCGCAATAGTTTTCCCTTTTGTCCTGCTCAGTACCTAGGGTCAAGACTTCAACATACCTTTGGGGGACACACAATCTCACAAAATCCAATGTTCTTATCTCTAACCACACCACATCTATAATTTGGGGTCACATTTCAAAATGTATTATGTTGAAAACTTGCTCATGTCCTGATGAAAGGGACCATACCATAAAGGACCTTGCTTCCCCATCATGTGAGAAGTGGTTATGGGAATGATCTTCAGTTTGGCTGCAGGCCTTTGTAGGAGCATAATGTCCACCTTCACACAGTCACAGGGCTTTCCTGGTATGCCTAATCTGTATCATTCCAGAGGTGGCATTTAAAGGGAAGTTGAGTTTGGCTCAAAATGATTTTGGCTCAAGGATTCAAAAGATCTTTGGAATATAGCTGTCTACCAAGGCCATGTACCCACAGCAGTAAGTAAGTTACCTCATCCTTCACTCATCTGAGAAATATGTTTAAGGCCTATTGTGTGCCAGGCAGCAGGCCCCAAGCCAGCCACTGGGACAGTGACAGACATTGGAAAGTTGCAAGCCTGGCCTTCAGGAAGCCTAAGGTCTGGTGGGCCCTGGAAAGGTCTAGGCAGGCTGGTTAGGCATGTGCTATAGTATTTCAGAGCTAAAGTACATGATCTGTAAGATCCTTAAGAGGCCATATATAAATGGAGAGGTTAGGGATGGGGTTGTTTTTAAACACCAGATTTAAATGAACACAGGACTTTCTTTGACAGGACACATGCAAAATAGGCTCCCTCATACCATCACACATGCTGGACCTTCAGCAGAGAATTTTTATCTGTACAAGTCTCAGCTTCTACTCTCCTGCTTCCAATTACAGTGTTCTTGGCCTTACCCCACCCACCCTGTGCTCAACAAACAAACAGCCCAGACCCACAATGGCTGCTAAGGTTGGAACCAGTCTGTGCAGATACCAAAATCCCTCTCCCAAATTGCAGCAGACAAAATAGTCGAGGTCCTAGGTGTTTCCCCTCTACCCGGGACACCCAGCCAGGGAAAGCAAAGTGAGAAGCCTAAATCAAATGTTTTCAGCAGAACCAGGCCCTGGGGTAGAAGGGAGAGGCCTCTGCTTTCAGCTCTCAGCGGCTGCTGCTACTTCGTGAGCCAAGACAAAGCCAGTGCCAGGGAAGTTAATCTGCTTTGGATAGAACAGGGCCACTCCCTGAGGTGCAGAGCCAGTCATGGGCCCAGGGCACTCAGGCCCAGGAAGCTCGGTCTGATGAGGCCACAGGCCCAGGAGGGAGTGACTAGTTGACTAGTTACCCAGGAAGGGAGTTGTGTGCTTGAATGCTGCCTCTTGGTTGTATGTGAAGATAAATGTGCTTTAAAAGATCTGTGGTTGGGCTGGGGCTGTACTTCAGAAGGTGGAGTTTTCATTTAGCATGCTTGAAGCCCTAGATTTGATCCCCAACACTACATAGACAGCATTGTGGTATGTGCCTGTAATTCTAGGACTTAGGAGATGGAGGCAGGAGGATCAGAAGTTCAAGGCCATCCTTGGCTACATAGTCAATTCAAGGCCAGCCTGAGCTACACAAGACTCTGTCTCAAAAATCAATCAATAAATAAATAAAGGTTGAAGCTTTATTTACTGGTACTCTACACCAAAGAGATCTCAAAATTCAAAAGATTCTAGTCAGGCATAGTGACACAAGCTTTTAATCCCAGTATTCGGGAGGCAGAGGCAAACAGTTCTCTTAAGATTGAAGCCAGCCTGTTCTACAGTCTACATAGCAAGTTCCAGGCTAGCTGGGGCTAAGGGAAACCTAGTCTCAAAAAACTAAAAAAGTAAAAAAATTAAAAAAAAAAAATCTATCTCTTGAGATGATCGTACTCCCGCCCTCATTAGCCTTCTTCTCTAGCATCTCCCTGCCTTCTCCATAATTAGCCCATGTCCTCATCCAGCATGCATGCAAGCAAGTTTGTATAACCCAGATGCACATGGTGTCCCATGCATATGCATATACCCACACACATATACATTAGTGTACACATTCACCCATATACATATCCTTAGGCACATGTGTACCTTTATATACAAACATATATACACACATAATGCACTATTTACTCTCATACACATATGAATCCTTACATATGATGCAGAAACATCCACACAGTAGATGTACAGTCGTCCTTACATACACATACCTTTTTGATTTTGTATTGGTTTTATACTAGAGATGGAACTAGGAGCTTTGAACATACCAGATGTATGCTCTACCACTAAGCTACCCCTGAGCCTTCACACATCCTTTCTTGTTGGTGCATCTCAAAGAGCTGATTTGACCCTCTCTTTAGTAACAAGACAAAGCCAAGGACTTCTTACTGGACTGGGTTTCAGAATAAAGCTGGTAGTCTGGCTCACAGGTTAGCAGATAGTGGTCACAGAGCAATGTTCTCGCCATCCATCTGTCATAGAGAAAGCCAGGCTCTGGGATCAGACCAGTGTGGTCCTCACAGTAGCTCAGGGACCACTGATGTTACTTGATCTTTCTGAGTTTCAGTTTCTCCAACAGGAAAGGAGGCTGACAGGGCCCACATCATGGGGACTGGGATGACAGATGAAGTGGCCACATGCAGGAAATGTCCAGGAGAGAGTTTGTTCTGTTTTGTTGCCTTGGGTCACCACAATTGCCCAGGCTGCCAGTTTTCAGGACTCTGGGCATGCTGGGAATGGGAGCTAATGACATCTTAGCACAAAAGCAACTAAGGGCAGTTTGTGTTGTTGCTGTTCCAAGGTCCGGTGCACATAAACTATCCAACCATCACATGTCTCTCCCTTGCAAAGTCTAACTGAGACATTTCCAGTTCCTTCTGAAAAAGGAACTCTGGTTGATTTTGAACATGACAGGAAAGATGCAGGTTCTCAAGTTCAAAGCTACAGTGGCTGGGAGAAGGCAGGTGAAAGAGAAGCTCCTGGGAAGGAGCCCCAAAGAGACAAAATCTGAACGAGCTCACAGGGTTGCTTCCTGAAACATCTGGAATAATGCTGATGGGCACAAAGGGAAAGAGCAGCTGCCAAACCAGCTCTTGGCAGGAGCCCTGAGAGCTGCCCAAGGGGACTGGAGCAGACTCCAGGACTTTTCCCCAGAGTTCCTGCAGCTTCCTTCTGGAGCTAACCCAGAGACTGAAACATGGAAGCAGAGCCTGCACTCTCTTCCCACTAACTTCCCCTGGGCCTCACATTCTCTGTTTGGAAGGTGGAAGTTCGATGAAGTTGAACCAGCCCTTATCTTTAGGGACAAAATAAAATGGGATATTGTGAGTGCCTGATACCATACTCTGCATACTCATTATCTCAATCCTTAAGAAAGTTCTGCAGGTGATAATTATTGCACCATAATTCTCATAAATAGGAGAATTAATAAAAAAGAGGATGAGCTCAGAGTCTGGGGATAGGGTAAGGATTCAAACTCAGAGCCGTTTGTCTCCTAACCCCAGTGCTAGCCCTATGAGGAAGGACAAGAGTAAATCTCTTGGGTCTTTCTATCTGCCTCTTTCAGAGGCAGGGAAAGTAAGAGCTAGCAACTGCCCCAAGGTCATGTTCCTTTCCATGTCAGCTCCTCATTCCAGCACTTCAGGCCCCCCCATGGTCCCAGGACAGAGCTGGGGAAAATTATCCTGAGATATTCTCTGGGAAGACAATTGGAAGGCAGGGCCACACTGAGGGCTTTGAACCCATGATGAGGCAGTGACGAAAGGCCTGTATTTCCCCCTTTTGAGAAATACTTTGGCATCAGACAAGTCTGGGGAGAGGCAGGAGAAACTTGGCAGGGATCCAGCTATCAGCCATCTGGAGACCAGCATTGTGAACACTAGAAAAGCCACTGCCCTTTCCCTTTGGTCCCGTTCCCTGACTGTGGTCACAGCTCTCTGTGCACGGGAGGCTCTGCTGCCTGACTCTGGCCTGATGGGGAAATTCAGAGAGAAATGCCACTCTTGGATCCCAAAACAGACAGGACTTCCCGCCATACAATTTGGCAGCCTTTTGTCCTGTGGGACTGAGTGAGCCATGATTACACACTTGCTTGCCCACCCGGAAGTGGGTCTCACGTCATTGCATCGAAACAGTGACATCCCAGTCGAGGTCACCATTGCTAAGCAACTCCCATGTGTCAAGGAAAGTGCTTATTTGTATTTTCTTGCTTCATCTTCACCACTATAGTGCGTGGGAACCACTACCCACACCCATCTTCACAGGAAGACTGCTGAGACCCCTAGAGTTAAAGGGTGGTAAGGATGGAGCCTGATCCAGGGATCTGAGGTCACAGCCTAGGCTTCTATCCCACAGCTGTGCTGCACCTGTTACCCCTTCCTGACACCTCAAATTACATCATTGACACCTGAGTGTCATTCAAGCAGAAATGGTTCACTTCCAGGTTATCACCCCCTGCCCTACTTTCCCTTTTGAATTGGGGACCTCAACAAAGACAGCCCCAGGAGTTTCCACCCACTCCTCAAGTTGGCCTTGTTCACTCGCGGATGAGTCAGCTGGAATTTTTGGACTCCGAAGGCTCAGCGGCTACAGTACCAGGAGCTGTCAGGAGGCAGGAATGCTCGGAATGCAGCTCCCTGTGCTCCTGCCTGCACCCCCTTCCCCAAGGTCCAATCCTCATAGAGGTTTGAAAGGTAAATGCCACAGTGTTTTTCAAGGGTTTGGGGACAACAGGTGCATGTGACAGTGAAGGCTGAGATTGATTCTTGTCTTCAAGTGGCCCGGTTACAGCTTCCCATCCCACCCACACATGTCCAGTTTCCAGGTCTGGATGCTTGGAGCCCTGGGCTCCAGTGAAGGGCAAAAAGCCACTGATTAAGAAACCATAGTTTGAAAAACACATCCCAGGGTCTCAGACGATGGAATCGCTGACTTCCAGCTCTATCATTCTGAAACATGCTAGCCACTCTCAAATGCACCCTATGTGGATCTTTCCAGTACCTTCTCTGCACAGGGCCTTGGTCTACGTGCTGGGGAGAGTGGTAAAGAACAGGGTGATTGTCCCTCCCTCATGGAGCTTTCCTCCTCGAGAGAGATTCCAACAGTATACAAGTGAGCTTTAGGTGACAGGCGACCAGTGCAATGAAGACAAACCAGGACTGTGATGGAAAGTAGGGGGAGAGGCTGCTTTAGAACAAAATTGAACCTCCAGAGCAGCCTCCTGCCTGGAGTTATCATCTTTTTGCCCACTGAGCATCATATCTCTCTGCCTGGTCATCTTAACTGATGTCATTTCCCTGCCAGGATTCCCTCTCCCTCCCATGTTCCCAAAAGCTGGGCTACGCAGTCATCTAGCCCCTTCCTCAGCAGTTGCCATTTGCCCACCTTCTCCATGCCCTCCCTGGACTGAGAGCCTTTGAAGTCAGGGGATGACCCTCTCAGGCACCAGTGCCTTGCTTTGTGGGACTTCCCTTGGACACAAGTACCCCCAGAGTCTTTTATTTTAATGCCAGCCCCTGAGGAGACCACACCATAACTATTTCTTTAGGGCATAGACATTCCCAAGCCCTGGCTGAGTGTGGGAGGTTGTGAGGTGGGGGATTCTAAGGGAAAAGCACACACTTAGGAAGCACTCGTGGAAATGGTGGATTAGGAAAGGTCCTCATTATATACATGTTTGGGAAGGAGGCAGGAACTGTTTGATCATGTTATCATCCAGAAGCTCCAACCCATAGATGTTGCCTTGATTACCTATCAAAATGAGCAAATTCGAGAATTCACCCAAAGCCTTGCTGACATGGCACACTGGAGAGGAAAACTGCTATCTTGGCTTTATCTGCCACATCTGTTTTAGCTCATCCTCTCTGCTTTTCATCTGTAAAGAGATGAATGCAGAGCTACAGAATCTCAGAGCAGAGAAGGACCTCCAAAGGTTTCACATCTTACCTCCATCCTTTGTAGATAAAGAATGTATCACTCAGAGGCTGACTCAGCCGTGACCACACAGCCAGTGAGAGGCCCAGCTGGGACCAGATCATAGCTCCTGCCTCCAAAGCCAGAGCTTTTCCCGGTTTTACAGCTGCCTCTCAGAACATTCCAAGTCATTTCCATATTTGCCTCTGTCCCACTCATTAGTGAGAGGAGCTGGCCAGAGCCTTCACTGGCATACTACCCTCCCCTCCCCACCAAAAAGGCAAGAGAGAGACTATTCCAGACCAAAGCGTTTTCTCAGCCACCTTACTCTGTGCATACTCCAGGTTTCTCTAGGAACATAGACACTTGCACTCATAACAGAATCACCATTCCTCCTCCTGTCCAGGCTCAGTGAGTTCAAGTTCCCTGCCCACGGTCACTCAGCTAGCAAGTACAGAATTAGAGTTCAAACCCATCTCTGAATCCAGAGCCCAAGTCTTTCCAAAAGGCCTCTCCATGTGCCTTGAAGGAATCTCAGAATGTCCCTGTATACTCAGAAATAGCTCCCCCACTGGCCTGTTCAAGTACCTGAAGTCCCCTCAATGGAGAGACTGGCCATTGTGTCCTAAGGATGAAAGACTAGGGAGAGGGAATAGGGGACCCAAGTACCTCCTTAGTAAAGAGTTGCTTATCACAGGACTGACCTGAAGCTTCATAGCAAGGCCCAGAGAGGGGCGGGCTGCATGGGGCTCAGGGTTGACAAAAGGAACTTCGGAAGGAGGCAAGGAAGGAGGGCAGCACTAAGCTGGTAACCCCAGGGGTTGGCTCTATGGCAGGGACTGGCTCTGGGGTGGAAGGTGGAAGGGCCCAGTGTGACCCCGACTGAGAGGCATTAGTCAGCAGGGAGATCTATGAAAGGAGGAATTGTCTAGGCCTCCTTACTCATTGGGCCAACTAGGTCATCCCTAGAGCCTGGGGAGCCAGGCTGGTATCAGAAGGGAGCAGGAACTGCAAGACAACTGGTCACTACCCAGGTTGAATGGCAGGGGCCACAGGGACCAAGTGCGGGGGCCCTGCCTGGCTTCGGTGGCCTGCGAGTCATAGCCCTCAACTGAGTTTCTTCATTGTCCACTGACCATGACACAGGGGGCCTAGAACATTTGTGGCAAGTCTAACAAGACCTCGGACTGGTTCACAGGCACCTGCCCCAGTTCTCACCCACCTGACTTGTAGTTCCCATCAGAAAGCCACAAATCACAACCACTCCAGGAGACCCCTGCCTCCTATCCCTGCCTTGAGCAGGCATTCAGAGTTCTTCAATGGATTCATTTTTTTTCCTCAGTCTTCCTTTGCAAGAGTAATGTTTTGAATATTATTCAGTCTTTAAAAAGAACAAAATTCTGGGTCTGGAGAAATGGCTCAGCAGTTAAGAGCACTGATTGCTCTTGCAGAGGACCTGGGTTCAAGTCCCAGAACCCACATGGCAGCTAGCAACCATCTGTAACTGCAGTTCCAGGGGGATCTGACACCCTCTTCTGACCTCGGCAGGCGTTTCACAACACAGGTGCACTTAACATACATGCAGGCAATACACTCATACACATATAATAAAAATAATAAAATATTTTTAAAAGAACAAAATGGCCGGGCGTGGTGGCACATGCCTTTAATCCCAGCACTTGGGAGGCAGAGGCAGGCGGATCTCTGTGAGTTCAAGGCCAGCCTGGTCTACATAGTGAGTTCCAGGACAGCTGGGGCTACAGGGAGACCCTGTCTCAAAAAGACAAAAAAAAAAAGAACAAAATGCTGACATAGGCTACAACATTTATGTACTTGAGGGCACAAAGCTAAGTGAAATAGACAGGACACAAAAGGACACACACTGTATGGTTCTGTTTATATGAGGCACCTAGAGTAGTTCAAATCACAAGGACAGAAAGAATATTCCCAGGCATCATCGGTGTTTACTGTCAGGGAAGATGAGAAAGTTCTGGAGATGGTTGATAGCAATGACTGCAGAATAATTTGGATGGATTCATGACACCAAACTGTACACTTTAAAATGACTACAATGTGTGTGGGGGGCAGTTCACCCAGTAAAGTGCTTGCCACACAAGCATAAGGACCTAAGTTTGATTCCCAGCACCTACATAAAAGTCTGGAATGGCAGATCATACTTGTAATCCCAGCACTGGAGGTACAGAGACAGGGGCTCCTTGGAGCTTATTAGCCAGCCAGCCAAGCTGAATTGGCAAGCTCTAGGTTCAATAAGAGACTGTCTCAAAAAATAAGGTAGAGGGGCTGGAGAAATGACTCAGTAGTTGAGAGAACTTACTGCTCTTGCAGAGAAACCAGGTTTGGTTCCCAGTTTCTGGGAAGCCTACTCCCTCTGGTCTCAGTGGGCATCTGCAAGCACACAGTACACATAAATTCATGCAGGCACACATGCATACACATAAATAAGAAATCTTTAAAAATAAGATGGTGGTTTATGCCTTTAATCCCAGCACTTGGGAGGCAGAGGCAGGTGGATCTCTGTGAGTTTGAGGCTAGCCTGGTCTCTGCCCGAGCCTCTGTCTCAGTTTTGGGTAAGTGTCTACTCCCTAGAGGATTTGGATACTAACAACTGCTGCTGTATACCTTTTCAATAAGTATATATCCAAAACAGCAAATAGACGCTGGTGTGGTAGCCTATACCTGCAATCCTGGCACTTCAGACACTGAAGTAGGAGGATGAAAAGTTTGTGGCCAGCCTAGGCTACATAGCAAGATCGTGCCTTAAACTCTTAAATAAATAAATAAATAAATAAATAGATGGAGAGTGATTCAGGAAGATAGCCAACATCAACCTCCAGTCACACCCACAAGTACACAACTGTGCTGACACACATACACACAAAATATGGCAATAATGGGAAATTTTATGTATATTTTACCAAAACAAAACAAAATGAACAGTAATCTATTGTTCAAATAGTATGTAAAAGAGCATAAAAATAGATGTGCAAGGTGGTGCATACCTTTAATCTTAGCACTCAGGAGGGCAAAGGCAGGCAGATCTCTGTGAGTTCAAGACCAGCCTGTCACAACATGTCAACATAGTGAGTTCCAGGCCAGTTAGGGATACATATTTAGACCTTGTCTCGAAAAAAAAGATATACTCAAAATTCTGCTTGAAGGGATTTGGGCTATAGTGCCTTTAGCATGCAAAAAGCCTTGGGTTTGGGTTTGATATTCAGCAGCAAAACCAAACAAAAACTATCTTATTATTAACAGTTTGGAATATATATTGCCAGTTCTTCTAATGATTCTATATACATGCATGTGTGGGCAAAAATAGGCTGGAGGCAGGAAGGGGACAGGCTCATCCCTGACTCTTTGAAGGAAAAAGTCACACCTGCATCCTCAAGTGTCAGGCAGCATTGTCATGGCAAGGTCATGGCAGGGCACTAACAACAACCAGTCTCCAGAGATGCCTTAGACATGTCTGGCTTGGCGCTAAGCCTTTTACACACATGAACTCCCTTAATCTTCACACCACTGCCAAAGGAAGATGTATTTTTATGCCCACTTCAAAGTCCATCTCATAAATACAGACTTGGGCGCTAAGCTCAAAGGCACTGCCCAGGTCATATAGCAAGAAGGAAGCAGAGCAGGGACAGACCATTAGGTCATGCTGCTGAAACACAGGGGTGCAAGGGCCCCCCTCACACTATCTTCCTAGAGAAAGGGCTTTCCCAGGCCCTTGAATCTTTGCACCAATTCCTCTATGGCCGTCTTCCCTGTCAGTATTCCCAGGAGAGAGCTTGTGCCATCATGCTCTTGCTTGACTTGGTCCTCCCCAAGCCTAGAACACAGTAGGTGTTCAGCAAATATTTATGGAGGGACCATCCTCATTCATATCTCTGTTTGATCTTCCCCCACACCCCTGTGAGGTAGCAAATTAGGAAATATGCTGTTAGTCATCTGCTTCATGTAGTGACTCCTTCTAAGTCACATGGTCCAAGGGACCACTGGCTTCTGGCTCACCTCCCAGGCCTTTTCAATTCTGTCACCAAAATCTTGGCTCTGGCTCTTAAAGGACAAAGATATTAATTGGGAAGAGGAACCCTTTGACTCATTACCAGCAATAATAATTACAGTCATACTCTTTGTGATCATTAATTTGTGTAATCCCATATCCTTAGCACCAATGAAGTAGGTGTTATTATCATCTCTAATGGCTCATTCCAGAGACAAAAAGGTTGCATAACTTCCCCAACATCACAGAGCTAAGTACCATAACAGAGATTTGGGCTCCATCTGGTTCCAGAGCCCATCGGTCACATGCTCAAACAAACAAACAAACACAGGCCCATGTAGCATCCTCTGGAGACTCAATGAGATTCCCAAGTGGGCTGTGTGTTAGTGAGAAAGGGAGCTGAATGAAGTGCCCCTTAGTCCCTCCTTCATGCAGTCTGTCAGAGAACACTCTCAGAGACCCACCTGTATGCTCCTATACATAGAATAAGATTGGCCCTCCCTGCCCTCGGGGAACTCCTGGCTTGGCAAAAGCGTCAGATGAGAAAAATAACACTATGTGGTTCATTGTTTCATTAGAGCAGATGTGTGTCACCATCCTCTGGTGGCACTGACCCGGTGGGAGCTGGTGCTGCCCATAGAGCTGCCATCTCATGGACACCGAGAACAGGCAGTCAGGGAGCAGAACTGAACTTTCCAAGACAGGGCACAGCCTGGGCAGGAGCTGGCCTCCCACTGGAATAAGAAGACTGCTTCCCTGCTGTGCCGAGCTATCCAGAGAGGAGCCAGAGAATTGATGGAGGGACTCATGGGATGTGGACTCTTGCTTGCTGCCTTTGGCCTTCACAGTTACCTGAAGGAAGGAAAGGGAAGCAGGGGACAACCCCTGCACTGAGGCAGGAAATCTTCCACAATCCTCTTTCTCCTCAATATACTTCTAACAGCATATGGGTCTTTGGGTTGCTGGGGATGTTGTGAATCCAGGTAAAGAAGGGAACAGGGAATGGCTCAAGTTTGGTGCTCAGGACCCAATATCTTCTGTTCTTGTCATAGCCATAATCAGGGTTCAGGATTCCTACTGCGCTTCCTCCAACACCTGCCGCTCTGTGGGCCAGCACCGCACCAGGGTTGGGAAGCCTGTGGTGTAGGATATCCTTCCAACTCTTTAAGAACTTCTGATCTAGCAAGGGAAGCCATTCAGTAGTGACTTACGGCAGCCAGGAAAACACCAGAAAGGACAGAGCTCAGGAGACTGGCACGCCGGTGGGGCAGGAGGTGAATGCACTCAGAAAGCCACTTCAACTTCTGCAATGGGACTATGGTGACTCCTCAGATGGTTTGTGGCAGGTGAGCCTCAGGGATTGAGCCAATGGAGCAGAGGCTGGCAAGCCAGTGATTGTCGCACCCAAAGGGCTGAAACTGTGGCCGAAACCCATGTCCAAGAGTAAGAGAGCCATCATCAACACAGCAGTGAAAACTAAGGGCTGAATTGTCCCATGAAGCACCCAGCAAGGAGGCAGCTCCTTCTTTAGTTTTTATTTGGAATTCTTTCCTAATTATAGAAGTAGTATTTTTTGAGATGGGGTTCTCCCTATAGTGCCCAGGCTGGCCTCGAGCAGTGTTCCTGCTTCCTGAGTAACTGGAACCTCAGCCATGCATCCGTGCACGTGGCCACTAAAAGTGACCAATACACAGGCAGAAAAGGCCAAATGCATACATACGAGCCTGTGCACACCCATCCCTTGCACAACAAGCAGGAAAGCCAAAACACTTGGTAGCTCACCATTCCAAGCAGCTTTTTAGTCATTCTCTGATAAAGCCTATTCCAAGAGCTGTAAGAAGGGAAAGCTCAGTGAGGTTACAGGGACTAGGACAGTCCAGGATGACCTTGTGGAGAAAGTAGAATTTGGACTTGGCCGTAAGAGAGGGGAAGGGTTTGGAAAGACCACAAAGAAGAGGAATTCCAGACAAAGGGAGCAGCCCTGCTGAGGCAAAAGGGCTGGGAAATGAATGTGACCGCCTGTGGCGTCCCCACCATGAGCCAGCCAGCTTCTATTATGTGTAACACATGTTATCTCCTTCAGTCTTCCCAGCAACCCGTGGGTGGAGACTAGAGTCTGCTCATCTGAGGGTGGGAAACTGAGGCGCCTGTACCTATTGGCCATAATGGGGCTGTAGTTTAGACACAGTCAACCCATGCCCAGGTGAAGCAAGGGACAGATGCCTAGAATGAGGGCTCACTAGCCCAGTGGCAAGGGCCCTCTGGTACCCATTCTCCTTGGAAAGAAGAGGAAACTAAAAGAGTAGGGACTTGAGCCAGGGTGTAGAAGGGGCATGAGGGACCTTTGGCTTCTTCAATCCTGCACTACACAGGGCTTTATCGGTACTCTGCAGAGCCTGACAATCACCACTGCCTATCTGAGGCCAGGCCTCTGTGAACACAGGCCTGCCATCCTGTCACGGGCCAGAGATAAGGCAGCCCTGGTCACGGGGCTCTGACTGTTGCTGACCAAGCAGAAGCTACCACAAGGACAATGGCTATCTTAAAGAGAGGCCTCCTTGGGGCCTTCTGACCACCTCCCAGGGCCACTCTGGGTCGATGAGAAAGAACACACCCTGGCAAGAAGGCAACAGCAAGGACGCTAAAAGCCCCAGGCATTGGTATAGCACCTCTGCCAGGGCCTCACAGTCATCCTGGGTCCAGCCCTCGGGCCACTGCTCACTGGCTGTATGACTGTGGGCAGATGACATCACCTCTTTGAGCCTCAGTTTCCATAGCTGTAAAATAACAGTAGTGCCATCTCCCCTTTTGTGAGCTATGCCCCAACAGCTTGTTGCCATCTTGCCTCTTCCCCCTTTCCGCTCCTGTTCTCTGGCAGACACCACCTCTACACTGCCAGATAACCAGGGTCTTGCCAGGCCAGGAGCTGAGTCAGACCTCAGCCCACCAACTGGCTGCTGGGTGCTAGAGCCAGGACAGTAAGAGGAGTCTCCTCCAACTCCCACCTGGCAACCAATGGCTCCCAGGCCCAGGGGGCAAGATGAGAAGGAAGGAGAAGGGGAGTCCCGACAGGAAGGCTCCGATTTTGCCAGCGAAGGTTTTTGTGCTATGGAATGCCAGGCCAGACCAGTCTGCTATGCCAGTAAGGAGACCAGCCTCCAGCAATAATGATTTCCCCAGCTTTTCTATGAAGCATCAGCTGCTTTCTAATTCAAACCATCAGGAAGAGGCTTCCTAGGACTGAGTCTCCAACTGCTACAGAAGCAAACAGTTTCGCAAGCCATGCAAGGGCCAGCCTGGACATGGGCTGTGGCCACAGGGCCCCTAAACAGGATGCTGGAGCAGCTCCTTAAGCCTCCCTATGACACATTAGCCAGTGGTTCACACCACCCACATGCATCAAGGGCCTCCAGGCACGTGCAAGGCTTTTGGAAAGATCTGAGGAGCTGTTAGTGTCACTAACATTTACTGAGCATGTGTTTCAAGCCAGCAACCATGTTAAGCACTTTACATTGTCTCTAAACCGCTGCTATTGAGCCATTCCTCATCCACACTGAGATTTTCCTGATGCTCCCAGCCCTGGGCTGCCTCCGGGGTTCCACTGCCAGGTTTCATTGCTCAGCAAACAAGGTTTAAGGTTCATCATTTCACACCTACTGAGATGGCTAGAATCCAAAAGTCAGATGGTAACCAGAGATAGCTGGGAGGTGGGGACACACCAGGACCCATGTTTGCTGGTGCTGGGAACATGGCTTGGGGCAGGTGCTGTGGGACACCAGTTGCAGTTTCTCCAACAGATCAAATGGAGCTAACATATGACCTGCCTGCTAAGCACATATCGAAGAGTAATGAAAACTAGGTCCACACTAACACCTGTAGACCGATGTTGATAGCAGCATTGTTCAGAATAGCCAAAATACAGCTGTTGGCTAGGAATATAGCATGCTTGCCTTGCACGTAAGAAGCCCTGGGTTGGATTCCCACCACCCCATAAACCAGTCATGGTGGTGTAAACCTGGAATCCCAGCATTCGGGAAGTGGAGGACAGAGGATTAGAAGTTCAAGGTCATTTTCAGCTATGCAGTGAGCTTGAGGCCAGCCTGAGACACATGAGACTACCTCAAAAGAGAAAAAAAGTAGAAACAACCCAAACGGAGGAAGAGAACGTGTTCCATCCCTACAAAGGAATATTATTCAGTCAAAAAGGAAGGAAGCACCACTCCAAGCTCCAACAGGGCCATCTTTGAAAACACTAGCTCAGATGATGGAAACCAGTCCCCAAAGGCCACATATGTAGTTGTATACAACTCCCAGAGTAGGGAAAGTTGCACAGACATAAAGCAGATTAAGGGGTAGAGTTATGTAAAAAAGAAAAGGTTAGATGGAGCCAAGCATGATAGTGCATAGCCGTAATCCCAGCACCTGGGAGGCAGAGACAGGAGGATTCAGTTTGAAGCCAGTCTGGGCTCCACGGTGACATTCTATTTTGAAAAAGGATGGAGAGACAGAAAAGGGAGGTTTAAGGTCCAGGTTCGAAGGAAGTCACAAATGAGAGAAAACAGATAAGTAAATAGCTCTAGCCAGGACATCAGTAAGCGTGAACTGGGACTGTGGGACAGGCAATGGAGGGAGGCCTATGACCCTAGGCCCTGACATCCTCCTGCCTTCCTGTCAGGATTGCTGTCCCTTGTCCCTAAACCCCCTCCCCCGAGCTTCCCCAGGAAACACTGGTGCCTGAGGAGAAATCGAAACAGAAATGCAGGTGTCTCTTCCTGAGCAAATTCCAAGAAGAGACAGAGAATAGCTTCCAGAGGTGACAGCTCATGAGCTTTGAAGGGAGGAAGGAAACCAAGCCACGAGAGGAAGCGAAACAGGAGGGTAGGTGTGAGAGAGAGGCAGGTGTGTGGGTGTGGGCCACGTAGGCCACACTCCACAAACACAGGGCCCATAGGGCCTTCCCCCACCACCCATTGCCTCCTGCCTCCCCAAGCCCCGACACTCCCCTCTTTCCTCCCATGGCTATGGTTCCCCATTAATCTCTGTGGTCCTGGTATTTATGGGTCTTGAATTTGGAGGCAGAAGACCCCAACAGTGTAGGTGTTTTCTTGTTCTTTAGCCTTATGAACAGACTCCATGGTCTCTTACCTGCCAGGCATATGCTCTACCACTGAACAATGTTCCCTCACTACAGTTTAAATAACCATTAGTTCATCTGTAAAATGGGTATCACTGTTGCTGCTCTGTCTCTGCTAGCAGAGAAACAGATGTCATAGATGAAAACGCTTGGCAAAATGACAAAGTACCAGGGCAGGATTAATTGGGGGCATAATGACAATTCTTTGTGCTGCTTTGTACAGTGACTTTCCCTTGCCATTTGTTGCTTCCTCTGGGGTCACAGCACCAAGCAAAGAAAGCCTGTAGGTGTCCTTGTGCCTATTCAGTAAGAGGCAAACAGGTTCATGGCGAACAGCCAGAATGCTACTCTCCTCCACCCTGGTTGGCTCTGAGTTGGATTGACAGGATGCCTGTGCTTCTGCACGAGCAGGGGACCAGACCCATATTCATGTTATGAAACCTGGGTCAGTTGATAGACATGGACAAGGCCTCAGGAACACGCACGCTTACAGACAGATAGACACACACACGCACACACACACACACACACACACACACACACACACACACACCAAGCAAAAGGCAGTACCCTGAATCCAATGGAGATTTTCAGTGTGGCAGGAAAGACTCACATAGATGTCCTCTAATGTTCAGAGACTGCATAGCCAAAGCTGAATGCAGCTGGTTCATGGAGGGTCTGAGCGCAAAGTCACAGGAACATGGGAAAGGAATGTAGCCACACGGTGAGATAGAGATGAAACAGGCTGCCTAAGGGGGAGTCTGAGGCCAGAGAAGGAAAAAGCACCTCCACCTCTGACTGTTTCCCTTGCTGTACTCTCACAGTTCTGAGTGTTTCTGTGACCACAGTAGGTGTGGGGCTCTCTTGGAAGTGAACAACAGGGGTGCCCTTGTGTCTACCTTAGTTCTGACACTCCCACAGGTCGGGGCTCAGTTCCCAACACTGTATCCCCTTCAAACACCAGTGGTTTTCCCCAGGCTTTTAGCCAGCCACTTATAAACCAGGGTTCCCACATCCCCTTCCTGGGTTCCATTAGTTTCTTTGAGCCTTTCACAGAACTCAGGGAAACACTTCTGTTGAGTGGCTTATTGCAAGGGATTACAAATACTACAGATGAAGAGATGCTGAGCAAAAAATGGGAGAAGGGAGCAGACCTTCCATATTATCTCCTGGCACTACCCTCCAGTAATCTTCCTGTGTCTGAAAGTTTCTGTAACCTAGCCTTTCTGGGTTTGGGAAGACTTCCCAAGAATGATAATAGACAGAGAGAACGAGGCCTCTCTGCTCAGATCTTCTTAGCCTCTGTGTAGACTTCCTCCAGCATATGGAGCAGGGTCTCTCTGGAACAAGGAGGGCCTTCTGACCTACTGTCAGATAAAGTAGGTCAGGGTCACGGGCCAGGAACCACAGACAAAAGCAAACCAAACAGGGAGTGAGCTCCCCATTGCTGGTGGTACTGAGGTGCAGTTCTGAGGATCAGTGGGCAAAGTCTGAAGAATGAACTCTGAGAGCAGTGAGCTCAGAGTCAGGCTTCTCAGCCTTGCCACATGTGACTTGCTTTGATGTGGAATTGTCCTTTACACTACGCCATATCTGACAGCACCCCCTGCCTTTCACCTATTGATTCCAGCAGCTCTCACAGTATTGACAACTAAAACTGCTTCCAGACACAGTGTGTGTATCCTGGACAGAGCTATCCCTGATTAAGAGCTGCTAGCTTAGATGACCTTTAGGATTCTGGAGATCCTGTGATGTCATCATTGCACACAGGAACTGCAAGAATCTCTGTCTTGTCTGTGTGATGCTGAGCCTTGGATGCATCATCCCATTTAACATCCTGAAGCCTTGGTGGCTCCCTGTTTTTATGACACATTCCCTGATCCTCAGACAGGCTTTCCCCAACTCTGCCTCATGTTTTAGAAGTGTCCCTCCCACGGCAGGTCCTCCTTGTTGGTGCTTCCTTAAAAGGCACAACATCTGTGTACCTCCATACATGTTTTCCATGGGATAGCAAACCCCTAAACAACCACCTGGGTCTTGCTCAACTCTGGGTCCCCACATAGCAAGAGCGCCCCCATTTCCAGCACTTTGAAAGCCGTTGTGAGTACATGCAAAGAGAAATGTACACAGCCTCCCAGTGGAGGAATGTGCACCCCATCTGTGGGCTCTAGCTGTTGCTTGAGTGACCCCAAATGCCCTCTCAGGAGGCAGCCTACTGATGCCCTCTCCAGAGGCAGCCGGCTGCTTGTGTGCTCCTCTGCCACCCTGTGTGCAGGTCTCTGACCCAGACATTAGTCCACTCCACAAGAAGGATGAGGGGCAAGGTATGAACAGAACCCTCCTCTGAAGGAAGGAATGACTTGCAAAAGGAGGAAACTAAGCCTAGTATATCAAACCCCAGACACCCGAAAGGTACCTTTCTCCCAGTCTCGAAGGAGAGCACTTTGGAATAAACTAGAACAGGCAGGAGGTAGATGTCCCAGTCACTGAGCATTTGGGTTAAGTAGAAGCCACAGCCCAAGACCTCAGGAAGGCCACGGCCCTGCACGAGCTGCCTTCCTGGGTTTCTTTTGTAAAGTGCAGACGTTTTGAACTAGTTGGTGGTTTTCAAACTTTTGTGGGTGCTTTTATTTTGTCTGTAGTGAAAGAACCCCACTTCTTAAAACCTCATAGGGCTCCCTGCAGCTCTGTTTGGGACTCAGTCTATCTGAAGCCCTTCAAGCTGCAGCTGACCCCACCCAATGGTGACATGCACCCCCACATATAGCAGGCTGGGTGCTGTGTGAGTCAAAGGCCCCACTCACAGGGTGGTCATTGTGATTTGGGTTACCCTTGAACATACTAAGATGGAAAATTCTGTTCAGCTGAGGATTCTGTTTATTTCAGTGAGTCCCAGTACAAACAGGAATTCACAGTACCCAACACAGACTGACTGTCCCAGAAGGGGTTACAGGCCAAAGGCTTGAGCAGACCCAGGCAGGTTCTGTTGGTTTTGGACAACAAAGCTCAGAGTTGAAATACCCCAACTTTATGCCCAGTCCGAGAGCTGTGGCCACGGCCCCAGGAAGACAGCTGTAATGGGCTGATGCTTTGAAAAGTGGTATAAGCCTTGTCTTGGTCATGTGAACTGTGCCATATATTTTTTTGTTTTGATTTTTTTCTGATAAAGATACTGAGGCTCAGAGAGGTGGTGTCACTTGCCAGTGGTGTAGGCCTCAGCTTCATGATCAGAGGCCTCTCATGCTCATCCATGGAGACCAGATCAAATCTGAGCTGAGTCTGCTGACCTAGAAATTGGGGGTATTTTACAGGAGTCTGTTAAATAAGGACTGGGAACATACACGAATTGCTCAGGGTTCAGGATTGGGTTAGACACTGATGACTTAGAAATCAATGAAGTGTGGGGCATGGTGGCACACACCTTTAATCCCAGCACTTGGGAGGCAGAGACAGGTGGATTTCTGTGTTCAAGGCCAGCCTGGTCTACACAGCAGGTTCCAGGCCAGCTAGAGCAACAAAAAGACCTTTTCTCAAAAAAAAAAAAAAAAAAAAAAAGAAAGAAAGTAAAGAAAGGAAATCAACGAAGACATGGTCCCTAGGACAAAGGGCCAAGATTTACTCTGTTGGTAAGGCAGCTGGTGGAGAAATAGAGAGGTTTTTGCCAGGAAAAGAATAGCTAAGTTGGTCTGTGTAATCAAGACAGAGAAAGCAATGGGGAACAGCATTCCTCCTGAGGGAACTACCTGTGCTAAGGGGCAAAAGCATCTTGGAGATTCCTCTATCTGTAACCTAATGGGTGTCGATGGGTCATTAAGAGGTGATGAGAAAGGAGAACTGGGTGACCAGGACCAATAGATCAAATACGAAAGGTTTTCTATCCAGAGCTGGATTCCCAACTTCAGGAGATCCTGAGACTGCCACTGGGCAGCATTTCTGATCTTTGTAGACTCTCTGAATCAACTCTCATTGGATCCAGGAGAGGCCCTTAGGGACTGAATTCTTTCCCTGTGGCTGCCATAATAAATTACCACAAACTATGGCTTAAAACAACAGTCATTTATTCATCCGCAGTCCTAGAGGCTAGAATTCTGAAGCAAATGTCCACATACCCACACCATCCAGAGGCCCCAGGGGAGGAACCTGCCTTGCTTCCTGCAGGTGGCCTCTACCAGATGGCTCTGGGCGCTCCTTAGCTTGTGGCTCCCATTTCTGTATCTGTCATCACGTAGCCTTCTCCACCTGTCAAAGTCACCCTATGCCTTGCTTTTAGAACACCTGCCTTTAGGTTTAGAAAACCCCTCACAATCGAGGGTGATCTTGTCTAGAGACCCTTAATTTAGTGACATTCATAGTGACTGCTTTTTGGTAAACAATCAGATTTTTGGGTTCTGGAACTGACTTTTGGGAGGACCACCATTCAACCTGTTTCAGGGGTTTGCCATCTAAGAGCTCATTTTGTGGCCAGGGTTCTAGGGCATGGGTGGGAAAGGCTGGGGAGATCATTCAATGACACTAGGACCCCCAGATGTGCCAGGAGGCTGGCACTGAAGTCACCTTGTCATCATAGCTCAACACATATATTGCTTACTACGGGCTAAACTTGGTGTGTCTGGTGACTTAGAGGAACCCCATTCCACAGAAAGAAAGACAGAGAGAATCTGGATTGCACAGCCTACCGGTGGCTAGACTGTCTCTTTGGAATCCATGTGTTTTCTGGCATTCAAAACAACTCAGTCACATAAGGGTCAGTGCAGTCATGTGAGGACTGTCATGACTGTTGTGCAGTTCTGCTAGTGGGGCTCTGGGGCCTTGGTGGTACAGAGGAGTATGGGGTTTAGCTGAGGAAAAAGATGCATCTAAGGTCATTGTATAGAGTAAGGTATTTCTATGAGTGTGTAGTGCACTCATAGGGAGGAGACCTGAGGTGGACCACTCAAGGAGGAATAACACTACACAGAGAACAGGGCCTAGGAGGGATGTTTGGCCTGGATGCACAGAGGCAAGGATGAATGGAGCATGAGTGAGCAGGGTGTGTCCTGGGCATCCCCCCATAGTTCAGTTTTATGAAGTACAAATCAGGAAACAATGGATAATGGCACTGAGAGGTGGGCAGAGCATGGGGCAAGGATTTCAAGTTGATTTTTAGGGTAGTGAGGAGTCATTAAGGTTTAAGCAGGAGGTACTTCAGTTTTTGTTTTATTTCTTATATTTATTTATTTGTGTGTATGCATGTGTAAGTCAGAGGAGTTGATTCTCTCTTTCCACCATGTGGGATTTGGGGCTCGAAGTCAGGTCATCAGGCTTAGCAGCAAGCACCTTCACCTGCTGAGCCATCTTACTGGCCCTTGTTTAGATTTTAGATAGGTTACTCTGGCCTAGCTTTAACTTAGATCTTGGATTAGGTCCTATGAGGCCAGTGATTCTGTAGGAACGGGGGGGGGGGGGGGCAAGAGAAGCTACCTAAACTGCAGCTCGTCTCTGTGTGGCAGGTATCTGGGGGTGCCGTGACTTCAGACAGGAGATGTAGCTCTTTATTGGTTCCTTCTTGTTCCCCTGCTGACTGAAACCTTGGGCAATGGCTGAAGGTCTGGGGCATGGAAAAAAATATCTGAAGACAGACTTCAACACAAGACCAGCCTTCCTGTGGGCTGGACATGCAGGGTCTGACTGGGGGTGAGGGCAGTGTTGCTAATGGAACCTTAAAGGAGGTGGTCAGGTCAATGCTTCCCAGATGGTGTCCAGAATGCAGTTCTTGGAAGAGCCGCTGCAGAAGAATCCAAGGGCATGCTCAAGCTCTATTCCCACCCAACTGTCCTAAAGGCTCTGAGAAGTCCCACAATAAAGATGTCTTTTTGAATTTTGTTTAATCCACTATTTCCCAAACTTTTCTTGAATACGAAAATCTTGTTTTTCTTTGAACGCTGATGAAAACCCTTATTAGCAGAGAGCAGCACAGGCTGCTTGTGCCAATAGCACTGCAGAGGAAAGAGTACCTGAGCAGGGTGAGACGGTAGAAGGCAGGATCCTGGCAAGAACACCCACCATGTCTCTGGACCTTCATCTCCTTGCTCCTACTTGACAGCTGTCTTACGAGCTGCAGTGACTACAGAGCTTCCCTGTGAGAGGGCCCTGTGCTCCCCAACGGGTTTCTGGTGCCTGATGCAGAATGAATACCTGAAGGAAAGTCTGGAATAAGGCCTCTCCCACAGAGTCAGTATGGAATTATGTGAATGCCTATGAAGTGAGTTCAAGGTATAAACCTGAAAGCCCTGCTGGTGGTAAGGAACAGTGTTTTGCACACTATGTATCAAGGGACCTCACCCCACACACAAACCCCCCACCAACTGGTCATGGGCCTGAAACTCAGCTGTTAGTTACACGCTTGCCTCAGGGACCTGAAGGCCCCAGTGGAAATGTGAATATGTGACCTCCCATGTCTCTTCTGAGCCACAGGCTCCTTGACCTGGCCTCACGTCATCATCATGGGCCATTCACTCATCAGGTTAATCCAGTCAGAAACTGGTCCAGATGCAAGGATTGGAACCAGAGGGAGTCTGAGGTGTGCTGAGTCTCAGGGAGCATGACCTAACTGCTGTTGAGCCACTGCCCTCAGGCCCTGCCACCCACCCTGAACGACACTGAAGTTGGAGGATTGGAGGGGGCTGGCCAAGGCTGTTGAGCACACCTAGAAATGGCACTTCCCAGAGGGGCCAGTCTGTTCAGGAAACCCATAGACAAGCCTTCCCACTGGAATCAGCCCAGAGTATAACACTTCTCTGTGAAAACAGTAAGGGAGGAAGTTGCTGGGCCACCTGCTCCCCCACCACAGGAGAACCACTGACCTTACCTCTTAGGGGTCTCACCAAGAGGGGTTTAGGAGGTATATGCCCTTCTAAATAAGCCAGAACCACTCTATTTCTCCCCCAAGCAGCCCTGGCTGCTGAAGCAGGTAACGAGGAAACCGAGGCTCCTCCTCCTTGATCAGGTCTTACCCAGCTAAGTCAACCCCTTTCCAGACTCCAGGGCACCCTATTGCCAATTGGCACCATCTTGTGTATTGATGGATCTGCTCATCATCCTTCATTCAGCTAGAATGGAGCAGGGCCATGTGTGTAGCTGGCATCCCAAACATAGTATTTCATAAATACGTATTGAACTGATGAAAGATGAAAGGCCTGAGGGCCAGAGAGGAGAAAAGATTTTGTGACGGTCATTTCAAAGTCAGTGATGGCTCAGCTCAAACACCCAGGCTACTGTCAATCCTCCAACTCCCAAGGAAAAACTTTCTAATTTCCTCCAGGCTGTGTCTCCAGAGTAATCAAGAGGAATGTCCACTGTCTTTCATGCATACCTCTATCCACTGCCTAAAGCAGGGAGCAGTTACTCCAGGGCTCCAGTCACAAATCAACCACTCGGGCAGTTATTTCCAGACACAGACTAGGACTCAGCCAAGTGTTTCTGCAGAAAGTCAGGTAATAGCTGTCATAAGCAGCATGGACTGTTCAGGTCTCTATCACTACCACTCATCTCTAGTATAGCACAAAAAATACAGAGACAATATGTAACTTAATGGGTGTAGCTATGTTCCAATAAAGTTTTATTTACAAAAAAATAGGGCAGAGTGCTTGATTGAACATATCAAAACTCAGGATGCCCAGTTATATTAGAATTCCAGTGTTCTCTGTTTTAAAAAATATTTTGTTATATTTTATTTTATAGTTATGAGTGTATCACCTGCATGTGTGTAAGTGCACCCGTGTTGTGCAATGCCCAAGGAGGTCAGAAGAGGGCTCAGGTCAGCATCCTGTGTTTTATCTGTAACCCTTGGCTAATGGGGCACAGTTGGCCAACTCCTTGGTATAAACTGGGTTGACTTAGAACTCAAAAGAACAGGGAAGGAGCCAGGTGTGATGGCGCACACCTTTAATCCCAGCACTTGGGAGGCAGAGGCCAGCCTGGTCCACATAGTTCCAGGACAGCTGAGGCTTCAGGGAGACCCTGTCTCTTTTTTTTTAAAAAAAAAAAAAAAAAAAAAAAAAGAGAGAGAGAGAGAGAGAGAAAAGAACAGGGAAGGAATATCCATCATGGTGGAATGCCTACTGTGTACATGACACTGTCTTCTGGGTGTTATCTCATTTGTCTTCCCAGAAGCCCTGGGAGTTGAACAGGAGTCCCCATTCTATATTCAAGGAAATGACAGCTCAGAACTGTGAGGAGTCCTGGCTCCCAGAGCTGGTCAGGAACAGAGACTAACTCAGGACAGTGGGGCCCTAAAGTCTGTACTAGCTCACAGGGCAGCCAAAGCTCAGAGAGGTGAAGTGCTGGCCTGTACACCAATATGGAAGTCTAGCCCCGACCCCTTCTGTTTCACACCCTACTTCTATGTATAAAGTTGCATTGTAGATGACTTCTTTAATTACCAGGTGCAGGAGTGTGTGTGCATGCACAGGTGCATGTATGTACCATACACAAACAGGATCTGAAGCCAAGGAGCTAAACAGTGACAGTGTAGGTCAGAGGTCTGTATCCCATCGATAGTGATCTTGTCACTATGATTGGGAGCAGATTAGACAGGGAGAAATCAGGTGAGCGGTGACTGGCTGATGGATAGATTCATTGTGGTGACACTGTCTGCAGTTTGAGCAGTGATTCTTTAAGGGTGGAGGACTGTCCCAAGAACTACAGCATGTTTTGCAGCATCCACAGCCCTGGTCTTGACCTACTAGATGCCAGGAGCACCCAGCAGTGGTATACACTAGCCAAAAATATTCATCTCCAGCCAGTGTCAAGCATCTGGGTGAGAGATGAGAATTCCTGACTTTGCCTATTCTAGGCTTGAGCTCCCCACCCCCACCTCCAGAGGCCTGGGGAGGCCAGGCCTTTTCTAAGAACTGTCTGGCCATCCAGAATCCAACCAGGCAGTACTGACAAACCCCAAAATGCAGAGGTAAGAAATTGACTCTGCCAAGCAGTGACAGGATTCTAGTGAACACAGAACAGAGTCCCGAGAGCAAGTCTGTGATAATACTGGAGGGAAAGCTTCCAGAATCTGTCTGCTTCCCAATCACCCCTAGATTCACTCTGGGGCTTGTTGTCCTGGACCCAAGCAGACTCTGGGGATCCTAGGACCTGACTTTCTTTCCTTCCTTCCTTTCTCTCTCTCTCTCTCTCTCTCTCTCTCTCTCTCTCTCTCTCTCTCTCTCTCTCTCTCTCTCTCTCTCTCTCTCTTTCCTCAGCCCACTCACCTCTGTGCCCAACTCTCTCTCTCTCTCTTTCCTCAGCCCACTCACCTCTGTACCCAAGCAGGTGTTGGGGGTAGATTCCTGAAGGTCCCTTGGAGAGGGTTGGGGGCCCAGGGCTGCTGTGGGGAGAGGGGCACCCGGGTGCCTGCATTCTGCCACGTGGGTGGCTGACTGCTTTGCGTCAGGCTGGTCTGGTGGAGACAATGACCTCACCTGCTTGGAAGAGCCCTGGGCTGCTGCTGGGATCTGGGGTCGGGGAGGGGTCCCGAGGCCCAGACAGAGAGGAGCTGGGGGCTGAGAACGCCCCTCCTCCAACCCCAGCCTGGCTTCAGCCCAGCGCGGCTGCCTGTGGTCTGGCCCCAAAGCAGGGGACAGACCTCCTCTGTGGCTGGCACCCACTCAGCAGCCTCTTCCCAGCCACGGCGGGGAAAGAGAGAGGGGCTGACGCGGGCCTGACCTCATGCCCGGCTCCCCTCCGCCAGCATCTCCCTGGGGCCTTTCCTGCTGCCGGGAAGCAGGACCTCCCCAGTACTGGGGGAGGGGGGGTCGCTAGGCTGGATGGGGTGACCCTACACCCCAATTCCTTCCTCTACCTTTGTAGGAGAGCTGGGGTTCATCTTCAAAGGATATGGAATCTGTGGTAATATAGGTGTGAGAGAAAGAGTTCCAGAAATGAATCAAGGATGAATGGCTTATGAGACACAGGGCAGTGACATGCAGGTTCTACCTGGCTGTGTGGAGGCCTAGTCCTAGCTAACTCTTAATGGTCCTAAGACAGTCTAGTGACACGGGAGGAACAGGAGACCCAGAGAATTCAGGAAGCTTGGCAGGAACCACTTGGAACTATGTTTCAGTGCCTCAGCTCCTCTCATCCTCAATGAACAGTGCTGCTGAGAATCCTCTCCAAGTGCAGGTTGCAACTGAACTGACAAATTGCAGTTTGCCAGTGGTGAAGGTTCAGAGACACAGCTCCACAACTGCCACCCTCCATAGCCTGAGGAGTTTCCCTAATCTTTCAGGGGCTCAGGTCAACCTGGGATTTGTGGGCTTCTATGCTACAAAGGATTTTAGAACTAGCCAGTTGATGGAGCAGAGTTAGAGGCTTTACTGAAGATTTTAATATGGGTTTAAGCAGGAGCATTAAGGGAAAGGTGCTCGGAAGAAAGTAAGAAACACCCAAGTGGAGATATGTGTTTCCCAAGGGAGAGGAGGAGAAAGGAAGACATACCCAAGTGTGGGTACGGCCCCTTGAGGGAGAGTAAGCAATTAAATATGTCTTAGCACTAGCCCCATGTACCATTTTGATGGCTTTCAGGTTAAATCTCAAAGGTTGCTAAGGAACTTTTTCTCTCTTGTTTGATAAGTGGTACAAGTGAGGTGAATCAAGGTGCTAAGGGTGTAACTATGATCTGGTAAGGTAAAAGCAGGAGCCGCTAAGATTGCACAAGGGGGTTCATGCATGTTCTTTTCCTGTAAATAGGGTATCTGGTGAGATTCCTAGAAAACTGCAAGTTTATGGCTGGGACCAGAGAACAGCCTTAAGCAGTTGGCAATTGCTGGAATTCTTGCTGTGCTGCTGGTGACAAACTTCAACAAGATGCTTGGGTAAGGGTCTCTCTCTCTCTCTCTCTCTCTCTCTCTCTCTCTCTCTCTTTCTCATTTCCAAAGGGTTTTTTTTGCCTTTCTATCTTGAGATAGACCAAGATTCTGGTTGGGTTTGGAGGAAAGGAGTTATGGGGAGGTGTTACTGAGGATTTAATGAACCCAGAGCCTCCCACACACTAAGCAAGCATTCTGTCACTGAGCTATATTCCCAGCCCTCTTTTCATTTTTTTTTTTATTTTGGGGCAGGGTTGCCCAGGCTGGCCTTGAATTCACTCTGTAATCTAGGCAAATCTTGAATTTTGCAGTCCTCTTGCCTCAGTCTCCCAAGAAGCTGGGATTACAGGCTTGTGCCACCAGGCCCAGAAAAATTCTGTATTTCTAAGAAGCCTCCCAGGGATGTGGACAGGGCTGAGTGGTATGTTCCTCATTTTACACATATAGCATGGTTAGTACTTAGCCCAGGTCTTGACTAGTGAAAGTGTTGTTATTATGACCCATGCACAGTACCTACAGACATGTACTGTGCATAGCAGGTGTTCAATAAACAGTAGGTTCTTTGAAACATGATCCTATGTAGGGAAAGCTGATCGATTCTACAGCCCTGAAAAGGGATTAAAATCAACCCAGAGGGATCCAGCCCAAGGGAGTTACAGAACACTTCATGAATAAGTAACCTCTGAGCAGAGCCTTGAAGAACCAGCAAAGGAAACTGGGGGTTCTAGACAAAGGGAGAGCCAGAACAAAGGTGTCAAGCAACAAAAGGACACAACATTGAACAGATTCCCAAGCCTCTGCTATGGCCAGATGAAGGACACAAGCCCAGACATGAAGTTGTCCTGAGAAGCCATGTGGTTTGCTAAATGGACATGTCGGGCAGCAACAGCAGACCATTAAACATGCTCAAGGCTCTTCTGCAGAAGGACACATGCAGCTGCCCTGGTGCACACACACGAAGTCAGCCTTGAGTTGGGAATTCAGTTGTGATCTATGAGGAATGGGCCTTATCCTGTTGGTATCTTATGCAGACACAAAGCTTTTGAAGTGAGGAGGTGGCTTGATCAGACTGAAGACCTTGAGGTGTAAAGATGAGTGTGAAAGCTGGGAAAGGAGAACAGCCTTAAGGGGTTGGTAATTGTGCTGGCGTTCTTGCTCCACTGCTGGTGGCAGGCTTCAATAGGATACCTGTGCAACAACAGAAGGGGGAAGTGACAGGACTGTGGCAGACATGTGGTAAGGAGGGGAGGCCCTCAGGCTGCATGGAGTCAGATGTGAACAACTTTGATGCAGGTAGCAAAGATGGTGTGGGAAAAGTCTGAGTAGGTTAGTGCCCGTTTAGTCTGCTTTCTGTTGCTGCAACAAAATACCTAAGACAATAAACTTAAAAGGAGTTGCTTGCTCAAATTTGGAGGTTTGAGTCTATGGTTCATGGCTTGTTATTTGTGGTGAGGCGGTGCATCATGTCAAGCAGTGTGTGGTGGAGCAAGCAGTTGGAAAGGGCTAGATTCCCACAATCCTCATCAGGATATATTCCCACCAGGCCCCATCTCTTCAAGGTGCCACCATTTCCTAATAGTGCCACAGACTGTCTCGCAAGCCCTTGGGAAACCCTCCAAACCATAGTCCCAGGGCTGCTTTGGCACAGTATCACAAGCCAGGTGGCTTCAATCAACAGAAATCTCTTCTCCCACACTCTGGGATCCATAAGTCTGAAATCAAGGTATCAACAGGACCACACTGCCCAAACGCCCCCAGGGGATGGTCCTTGGATCTCAGGCTGAGCAGATCATTCAAGAATCTTACGTTGAGATTCTTAACTTTATGACATCTGCAAAGATAGGTTTTCCAAAGTCAGCTTCATGGATTCTGAGCATTAGCCCCAGACCTATCTTTGGAGGCAAGGTGGGGCAGCATTCAAGCTGCCACAGCAGACAATGCCAATGACACCCTTGAATGTGTCAGGGAAGAAGAAAGCAGGCAGAAGAGGACTCTGGGGATTCTGAGCCTATGCACTGTCCATGCCTTTGACACACTGGCCCTTGCCTATGACACACTCTCACCTTTGAAGGTCAAAGATCAGCCTGTCTGAGGACCCAGGTTCCTCTGGGTTCCAGAGGCATGGGGCTGCAGAGGGAGCCAGGAGAGAGCCGCTAACAGGTAGAGTCCTTCCCGGCTTTGATTCATTGACCGTCTGGCCGGCCAGGCCACTAAGAATGACAAAAATGCCTCACACATACTTTCCTCTCAGTTGGTGGTTTCCCTCTGGGCTTGTGCAGTGGAGAAGGCCCGTCTGCTCTGCTCGCTAAACCCAGGCTTAGTCCCCATCTGTGGCCCGTCTGCGGCTCTCCTGCTTCACATACACCCACCCCCAGTCCCTGAGGCTGGATGGAGTGGGCAGGACTGGACCACGTTCTCATAATTGAAATATTTGGTGCTTGAAGTGAGGCCAGACTTCCCCAAGTCAAAGGGACAGATTCAAGCTGGACCTCTGTGATGGCAGGAGGCGGCTCCGGAAGAATCCTGGATGCCAAAGGCAATGGCCAAAGACTTTCCACCAGGGTCCCAGAGAACCCAAGTGGCCTTGGAATAATGTGGGGTAGACACTCCAGGCCACAAGTCCCCAAATCCTTGCCTTCTTTCCAGTCCCCTTCTGCACAGCCCGTCCCAGGACCTCTGGCATCCTCCCTCTGTCCTTCACAGAACCTTCTTGGAGGAAGAAAGCTGTCTGGTGTATGTTTTACTTTAGTCCAATAAAAAAGGGTTTGGAAGGTCTGTGGAGATGAATCAGTAAAGTATGGCTGTGCAAGCATGAGGACCTGTATTTGCAGCACATAAAAAGCCAGAAACAGCAGCACACACCTGTAATCCCAGTGCTGGGGAGGCAGAGATAGGTGGATCTCTGTGAGTTCAAGGCCAGCTTAGTCCACATAGCAAGTTCCATGCCAGCCAGGGTTATGTAGTAAGACCCTGTCTCGAAAAGATAGAGGAATAAAGGAAGGCACCTGACAGCAACCTCTGGCCTCTATGAGCACATGTGTACACGCACATATGAAAACACACACCTGCATACATAACACTCACACACAAAAATAAAAAATAAAATGGTTTGAAAGTGGGGCACGGTGGTACACACCTATAATTCTAGTACTCAGGAGACTGAGGGAGGAGGGTCATGAATTTGAGGCTTGCTTGGGGCCACATAGCAAGACCCTGTCTCACCCCTGCCTCCCCTGAAGGACTGTGAAAACTTGAGATCAGTTGGAAACTTCTGAGACATATTTGGCCTCTACCCTATCTTCAAGACTCAAAAGGCACCCCCCTCCACCTTAGGGAGGGACAAAGCCTGTGTGCCTGTGTCACCTTGGCACCTTGTGAAATCCCCTTCATTGGGTTGCTCTGGGCCTCAGCTTTTGCACAGATTGCTTCAAAAACAACCCCCTTCCCACCACCCCACCACCCCCAGGATATAGGCATTGTTGAAGGTGGGGCTCCATCATGTCATCGGTTATCCACTTCCACCCTCCATGAATTTCTAGGGAAAAATTCCCCTTAGAACCCAGTCCCAGTCTTAGGCTTTGCTTCCCTCGAGCCTCCTCCTTTCCAATTATGAGAATCATATAACAAGATCACATATCCCTTTTTCCTTTTGCTGCCAGGAATCTGAGAGCCAACTATGAAGTTTAGCCATGGTAATTATGTGGCCCCTTGTACTCTGGAACATTTATTTTCTTTCTGTGGTCTTTGTCTTCTCATTCTGTTATAACTTCTGTCGCTGGCTCTCTGTTATCAGTGCTTTATGTGCTTTCTACTGTTACGCTGCCTTAAGCTGCTGTTGAGATCAATGAAGATGATAAATCATGAGATGAACACATGATGGTTCTATTATGCCAGTCATATTTATTGCTAAAATCAGGGTGGTTTGGTGCAATAAGTAAATTCTCCTGGTGTGTTACCTTCAAAATTGGGATTTTTACCCAGGAGATTCTCTGTCTTCTACCTTAACACTTAGGCTACTTGGGCAGAAAACCTGGTGCAAAAAGACTCAGAGTTCTGGTCAGGTTTGTGGTGACCACATATAGATGGCAGCCATAAACATAAGTGGCCATCAAGAGCAGCTTGGGTCAGTGGGATGGCTCAGCAAGTGACGCACTGGGGAGATGACTCGGTAAAATGCAATAGCTGTGCAAGTCTGACAACTTCAGTTCAATCCCTGGAATCCATGTAAAAAGCTGGATGCTGAGCCTGCAAGAGGGCTCATCGGCTGAAAGCTCCTACTGTGCAAGCCTGACAACCTGAGTTCAGTCCCCTGCGGTCGAGATAAAATCCTGGATGTAGTGACACACATCTGTAATCTCAATGCTCCTATGGAAAGATGGGAGGCAGTGACAGGAGAATCCCAGAAGCTCTTGGGCCAGCTAGTCTGTAATCCACAATCCAGCAGCAGAAACAAGAGAGACCCTACCTCAACAAGGTAGAAGGCGAGGACTGACTACTGAAAGTTGTCCTCTGACCTCTACATATGTCCCATGGCATGTGTGCACCTGTGTGCATGTATACACACACTCTCTCCACACACACAAAGTTTGAAAAAAAAAAAAAAAAAGCACCTCATAACAGCCAAAGGGGTGCAGCAGGCCTGTCATCCCAGTACTTGGGAGGCAAAGGCAGGAGGATTACAAAAGAATTCAGGGCCAGTCTAGGCTACACAGCAAGACCCTTTCTCAAAAACAATGTCTGTCTAAAAAATAAAGGAGAGCCCAGAGCATCTCACATCTGGGTGTGGTTCAGTGCTAGAATGTATTCTTAGCACACACTATGCCCATTTCTGGCACACAGAAAAAGAACGTCTTCTAAGTTGAGAAATGTCAAAATAGTCCCTTCAACATCCCTGCTTGGCCTCAGTTTCCTCCTTTGTGAAATGGAGAGAATAGTTCAGCTCTATCCTTGCAGAGTGGGTCAGAAGATCCACTGTAATTATTCAAGCCCCAACTGATCCCCTCCACTCATGGATTCAGTGGAATATATCTGTTGGTAATTGGCCTCTTAGATTGAAAACTTTGTTCTCTTGAATTCCTAGGCATTAGGAATCCCTACACGGGCATAGTCCCTGGGTCTCAGCTCCACCATGTGCCTGAGGACCCAGTGGGCCTGGGATTCAGTTTCTACCTGGCAAGCAACTGCTGGGATGTTGGTCCACCCTCCGCACTTTGTCCCCATCAGCCTATCCATGGCCTTGAACTCAGAGCTAGCAGAATCCTCCTTTCCACATCCATTGGGGGTCTGTGAGCCTCTCCTGCAAATCAGGCAGCCCTTCCACTCTTGGCTAGTCAGGCTGGGTCTGGAGACATGTGCAATTCACATGTATCTGGGTCTCCCTGCTCCTCTGCTGGTGGCTTCAGGCACCTCTGTGACATAGAGAGGGCAGTTCTCAACACCAATTGTTCTTGCAAGTTCACAGATAAGAGATGGTCCTGGGCTGGCATGTGCAGAGCCAAGGACCCCAGGCAGCCTTTCCCAGTAGAGTAGTACCACAGACCCCTTCCTCCTATCATGAAACTGTTTGCCACTGTCCTTTGGAGAGTGACCCAATAGCCAATTAATAGTCTTTTGTTATATCAGGTCGGGCCAGCACCTTCTCCCAGAGGGCAAGCAGATGGTGGATTCAATCTAGAAACCAAAGAGCTGGGTGACAAACCAGACCCAGAGGCCACTTAAGGCTCCACAGCTCCACAGTTTCTATCTGTGCTTTTGCCTGTCATTTCATAAGAAGGTTTCTTTTGAAAAGCTTCAACCTGCTTTTTCCTAAACCATAGATAAGGATTAGGACGGACAAGGGCCTGTGTGGGTGGGGTTGTAGGAGGGAAGGAGACCTGGAGCTGCCCTTAAGGGGAAGATCCAGAGCCATACCTTACTGTTGGTCCCCTGGCTCTCCTCCCAGTAGTTGCCTGTCAAGCCTGGATCACTCATCCTTGGGAAGGACCTCTAACTTTACCATGCATACAGGTGCCGGGAGATCTCAATGACGCTTCTGATTCTGCAGTCTTCTGAGTGTGTGCTTCTAATCTGCTCTGAGGTGAAACTCGTGGGGAGCTGTATTGGTGGAGGTGGAAGGGACAATCCTATCATGGCACAGAGAAGAGAATGGGGTGCTGGCTGGAGGTCCCTGATGGTCCCCAAAGTTAGTAACTTCCTGGTCTGGATCTTCTCTCACCTAAGGACCTCTTCCATCACCCACATTTTCCCAGAGAGGTTGGTCATTGCCTCCACCAATCTGAGTGTCTGGACAATGATGGGCAGGTACAACATTCATGCACCAAAGCACAGCTGCAGAAACCCTGCTTGGAACTCCAAAATGAATCTTCCCAGAGGAACCCCACACTCAAACCCCGGAGTAAAGCCCAGGAGATACTTAGGGACCCCATCAGACACCCGCGTCTATGGTTACCCAGTATGAACTTCACTTACTCCCCCAAGGAATGGGGTCCCAGGAGGCTAGGAAGAAGGTGGCCGTAAAGGTATATCCCAGTAGGAGGGAGTGGGATAACAGTAGTGCCCCTGAGGAGCCACTCAGATGCCAAAAAGCCTAGCAGAAGAGCTGTTGGGGTAGGCTGGGAGCCCCAGCTAGGGTCCAGTGTCCTGTGTGAGTCCAGAAGGATCTTTCTGCACTTAGATCTTTTGGGCTTATGCCCATTATGCCTCCATGGGCCCTTTCTGGATGGCAGAGTCCTGGAAGACTCTATCTTCCAAGTTCCTGAACTTCCATGCAAGGGGAAGGCCATGAGGCTTGAAGTTGAATAGCTCCACACCCACTGGGCTGGGGACTGGCTGCGCTTCTCACTAGGAGGGTGACCTCAACATCTCAGATGATCCTGGATATGCAGTCTTATCCCTCTGGGCTTCAGCTTCCACCTCGGCTAAATGTTCTAGAAGTTTAGTGACATGACATCCCAGTCCCCAGGGAAGCAGTCTGTCCCCTTTCTTGGTGGTACCTCATATTCTGAACAGAACCCATCTTATTTTGCATGAGTCCAAATCCCACCCTCCTACCCCTGCTGGTGCCAGCACCCTAACCCAGCAAAGGCACCCCATATTCCTACCCTCCCATCCTTTGTCCAGCCAAGTCCCAACAGACTGCTCTCCACCCATCCAACCCTGTCTCCCCATATCATTATACTCCAGAGGGCTTGACAAGAGTAGATTCTTTATTATTTATTTTTTCTTTAAAAAAAAGTATTCCTTTGGTATAAAAAATAAATATATTAAATATGACATTGAATAAATAAAAATAATCTGTCAGTATGAAACATTCCCACAGGGTACATTCATCAAAGAGGAATTTGTCACCCAAGGCCAAGTCCTTTCCAGTGGAAAGGAAAAGGGAAACATCTGAGGCCCCATGGGCTGAGCTAGCAGTGCAGAGGGGAGACACAGCCCAGGAGCTGGGATTGGGCTGGGACTGGAGGTCATATGAAGGCAGAGACAGTCATACCATCTACTCTTCCAAAGGGAAATCACTACCTTGCAAGATTCTGGGGCTCCGGCCCACATGCTGTCTGCTCTGGAGAGTCAGCGAAGCAGAGCTGGATTGTTTCGGTCAAGGTCAGGGACAAGAAGGAGGACAAGGATAGGGAGGAGAGATAAGTAAACAAGCTGTGCTTTGGGGTTTCAGTTTTTAAATAATAAATAAAGGCCCCTATACTTCTTTCTTGATAAACTGCAAAATGACTGTCCTACCCTATCCTCTGTGAATGCCCCATCTTTCCTCCTCTGGCCCAGGCACACGACCCTTCATGCCAGGTGAAAGTTAACACTAGCAGGCAAAAGATGACAAGATATGCAAATGCCTGCCCAAAGGCTCTGTAATTCAGCAATGCTGTGCAGAGTGGGAGCTGACCTGTTGGAGTTGGATGTAACGTGGAGCCAGGGGCTATGCACACAGAGAAACCAGTTGGTTGGTCCCTGAGCCTTCAAGGCTTCCAGGTGAGTTAAGCCCAGGGAATCCATGTGTCCACAGGGAGGTGAGGTGATAGTGAGACCCAGCCAACCTCAGGCTGCTGAATCATCTTGATTTCCAGACTAGTTGCTTCTCTTGCGTCTCAGCGTGGAGAAGGGCAACAGGTCCTGAGCTGAGCTCCATACAGCAGGAGAACAGGGCAACAAACAGGCTGTGACCTAGGCAACAGCGTGACTCCCATCTAAACAGCATCACTGACAGAAGTGCCACATTTTGGTGTCCTACCCAGAGCCTCAGGGCCTGCCAGCTGCCTGCCCACCTGCCATACAGGTAAAGTGCTTAGAGAACAACAGAGAAAGGTACAAAAATGTACGAAGCCGGGTCCTGCAGCTGAACTGTCAGGACAGCCTTGCTCTGAGACTGTAGTCAGTCACTGCCCCAGCTTGGCTGCCTCGCTCCCTACCCTGCTCCCAGACAGAGGGCGTTTCTCTGCTTGCCTGGCCTCAGCACAAAGGAGAGATCAGATCAGGTTCCCTGCCTGGGAGCCCAGACATGGGCGGGAGTGGGAGGGAAGCAGCTAAGCGAGGACCACAGCTTCCTGGTCTGTGTCCCAGACATCTCAGGCCTTGCTCTCCCCTTCTCTGGAGCACTGGGCAGCTGTTCAGACCCCGCACTGCCCCAACTTCCTGCATTCGTCCTCTGTGGGTGTTCCAGCCACCCGAGGAGCTTCCATGCTGTGTGGGAGCATGCTGAGTGCTGGGTCCGGCTCTCCTAGGGCTCCTCAGCTGTTCATTGAGGGACAAGGAATCAGCTTTGCCAAGGCTCCAGAGCCATTCATTTCAATCATGAATGGTCCTCCTGGCAGTAGGAATCCAGGGGGTTCCAGATAACATGGTAGACTGACCCCCTCCCCCTGCAACCAGAAAAGGTGGGGAACCATTCAGTCACCCCACCCCACAAATTGACCCAGCTCCTGCTGGGGGACCTTGACACCCCTACATTGAGTTACAGTGGGAGACAAGAGAGCTGGCCATCCTCTCTGATCTTGACCCTTCTCTCAACTTTACTCAAGACTTAGTCTACTTGTGACGTCACCAGCCCTCAGACCAGGCCCTGCTAGGTGAGGCCTGGGCCAGGCTCCCGTATAAGGGGCCATCATGTTATTTCTGCTGGGTAAGGAGCAAGGAAGGGGGATTAACTTTGCCATTTAAAGCACCAATAAGTTAACATAAATAGGACATCATAATAAATAGACGACCGCACTGGGTCAGACACAGCACTCTTGATCTCGGGCTTCCCTGAGACCCTGTCCTCGAGTTCTGCTGCTCCTTGCTCTAGGGACCAGAGACAGCCTCCAGTCCCTTCAGGTACCTTTGTGCGACCTCCAGGGCCTCAGATATGACCTACTGTAAGTTACCTGTCCTCAGGACCACCTGCTCAGGGGTTGAAAAGCAGCCAGTTTCTGCAGTCACTGCCACCCCAGCATGGCTGCCCTGCTCCCTCTCTGGCTCCCAGATTCTTATAGATCCTTCCTAGAAGGAAGTCTCTGGGTAACCCCTGAACCTCCTCACCTGTCTTTGCAACCTGCTTCTGGCCACCTGTACACACTGCATCTCTAGGCTTAACTAGCAGACCCCAGGCAAGCCAGGCTGTGGGGAAAGACTTCAGAGATGAGAAATGAGCCCATTAGGCTTTGGGGCCTCTTTCCCTCCAAGGACTTCTTTCCCAAACCTGAAGGTGGCATCTCTGCTTCCCCAAGAGCCTGAACACTAGTGACCTTCAAGAACCTTCCACCCGACAATCCCTAGGCCTGAACTCTCTAACCATGCTCAAGAAAATGCATTCTATCCCAAGGCACCTTCTCTAACTTCCACCCACAAAACTTCATAAGGACAAGGAGTCCTGCATCCCAGTCCCTCTGGCCCACCCAAGTCCCAACCAAACCTTCCAATGTCTCTATAAGGGACAGTAAAGGCCCAGATGGCAGTTACTCTGCAGGGGACCAGGAGACTCTACCGCTGTCTGCTCTAGACAACTTGTACAATTTGTTCACACACATAGTGAGCAAGAGGCTGAGGGAGCTAGTGAGACAGAAATTTCGTCCACACCTGCCTCCTCAGTCCAACACCCTGGTTGCCATTTCTAGTCAGCGCCAGGCTGAACGGAAGCCCTGCCTACGGAAGTTTCAATTCTGCTGGGCTCTATCACAGCCCAGCCCAGAGTAGAGTGAGTGACTGGAGCTCCCTAGGGTCTGCCAGCAGACCCCATTTACATTTACCAATACCCTGAACCCTAGCATATTTTGAGCCCCCCACATCTGGATCCTGCTTCTGAGATCCCTTGGTCCATGGTACACTACAAGGCCATCTGTCTAGAAGGCCTGGGCCACCAGGCTAATGACTTGCTTGTACGTCCCCAGGAGCTGGCAGCCCAGCTTTTTCTTTTGGAAAGCATCCTTGCCTGCGGTGTCAGGGCCATAGGTCACGTCCACGTGGCCCACATGGTACTTGTTGCACAGGCGACAAAGCACATTGCTGAGGAGGCCCCGCATGGTGTCTGTGGTGGCATTGAGCTTGCTGTGGAGGCTCAGGGCATTGGGGTTCAGGATCTTCTGATCCCGGGTGACGTTGCCCAGGGAGGCACCCAGGTATGCGACCAAACGATACAGCTCCACCAGCTTGGCCTTTTCTGTGCCATTGGCATGGAAGGGTGGGAAGTCCGTCATGTTGGGTCCACACAGCTTGTCGAGGTTGTTGGGGAATGGCTCCCCCTGAGCTGTATACTGAGGAACAGAGGAGAGGGGATGTGGGAGTTAGGGGTGGGTATTCCAACCTGCCACCAACCTTCAAAGCAGGCTCTTAGACCTTACTTTCCCCCTCTGTGTCTTGGGGACCCAACTCATGGCCTTATAGGCAACTTGAATAATGAGTGAGAAGTGATTGTAAGCGTGGACTCACTTGCTAACCCCAAGGTTCCCGTGCAAGTGGTTGTCATCACCACCATCGTGACCATAAGAGGAATGGAAAGGAAATGTGGCGTTTCACAGGTGTCACCTCACCCAATACGCCACACACACTTGCACTTTTAATCACCTCACCCAGCTTCTTCTTGGATGCCCCTCCTGATGCCCACAGCCCCATTGTTTTCAATGGCACCTCCCTGTCTGCTCACTGCCTTACCCTCCTTTTCCTGATCTATGCGATAGAGTGGTACTCAGAGAAGTGCAGACTCTCCTTTGCTCCCCACCTCTGCCCTCACCCACTGGCCACCTTGAGAAAGTGACTTCCAGTCTCTGAGCCTAGGCTAGGGTGTGGGGAGGAAGCCATGGGTGGGTGTATGGGATTTCAGTCCCACTGTGCTCTTCTAGCTCCAAAAGGGACCCCTCCTGCCCAGTCCCCCCTCCTTTCTCAGTATCTCTGGGAGGTAACTTACATAGGAAATGAAGAGGGCATTGGCACTGCCATTGAGCTGAGCCAATTGGTTCTTGATCTGATTCATGAGGTTGCCATGACATGGGTGGCGTGTGGCACAGGTAGCATTAACAGGGGTGATGGGAAGGGGGCTCGCTGCCCCGTGTTTCCAGTGCAGAACCAGCAGCAAGGGCACAACTCCTGGGAAGAGGCAAGAAGGAAAGATGAGCAGAAAGGCAGAAGGCTCCACTTCTCTCTGCCTTCTCTCTTCCTGCTCTTGAGCCTTAGTTTCCCCACTTGTGCCATTGGGTTGAATGAAGAAGCAAGGTATCAGAACAGGAGTCATTTGTATCTGCTGGAAGTTGGGTCTAGGGGGACACTCAACTCTCCAGCCCTGTCCCTCAGGAAGGCAAAGCCCCAAGGTCTCCTAGCTGACACCCTAACCGGATTGGTATCAGCATCCAGGTCCAGCAGAGGAGGAGAACTGAGGCTTTGTCTCCTCTCTCCCAGGTTGGTCCAGATTCTTAGCTTGCTTCAAGCTCACTGGCCCACTGCAGCCCAGACCTCCAAACTGGAACCCCTGCGGACCACAGAAGCTGGGGGTTGGGGGAAGCTGTTGACTCCCTTCTCAAGCCAGCTGCTTGAATTCTGCTCCCTGAGCCAGTTGCCTCTAATTCTGAGGCCCGTCTTTATCCTTCCTCAGTGAGGCCAGTGCCCTGTCCACAACCCTCACTCAACTCCACCTATTCATTCTGTAGGTACCCCTTCTCCATCTTCAAATCATCTTTCACTACTACTTACCACAGCAAACCGCCCCCCCAAACTCCACACACTGCCCCTCTAGTCTACTATTCCTTGCTGGGGGGGGGGTCCCAGGTTAGGGTAGGGTGGTGCGGGAGGATCACCTTCTTTCCTCCCCTCTCCCCTACCCACCTAACTTTGGTGAGAGGAAATGGTGCAACCAGGAAAGAGATCAGGGAAAAGGTCACAGGCAGACAGGCAGGAGGAAAGCGAAAGGTGTCAGGAGAGCCGGGGAGCTGTCCGGGCCTGTCCAGGATCACCCCTCCCCCAGGGCTCCTGCCCCTCCTTCGCTCTCAGCTCTCCCCAGCCACAAGCCCCCCCCCCCCCCCCCTTCCCCCCCCCCCCCCCGGGCCCCCCCCCCCCCCCCCTTCCCCCCCCCCCCCCCGGGCCCCCCCCCCCCCCCCCAGCCACAAGCCCCCCCCCCCCCCATCAGCCTTTCCACCACCCAGCACGAGGCACCTGAAGGTGATAGGGGCTGAAATCAACTCACCGGTGAGGCTGGAGACCTCCCATCCGTACCCCTCATAAGGACGGTGGAGTCTCGAGTTCACTCCCCTCTGTTCCCCCTGTTTGTCCCAGCATCCCCAGACAGTGTTGAGGCCCCAGGATGGCTGCGGGAGGTACCCACACCGCATCTCACCTAACGCAGATCACAGCTTTCCAAAGCCTGGAAGCGGCACCTGCTCTGGTCCCGGCCGGAGTTTGCAAGCTGCTCGGCCGCCTGCGCCCCTCCCAGGGAGCAGCCCGGAACGCAGTTGGAAAAGAGAAAGCGGAAAGAAAGAAAGAAAGAAAGAAAAAGAACGAAAGAGGGAGGGTGAATCCAGGAGAAAGCAGAGAAGGAAGGGCACCGCGGGAGGGTAGTGCGGCAAGGCGCGGCAAGGCGGCAGGGGAAGGCGGTGCGGGCGCCCTCCCTCGCCACCAACCTGCTGGCCCCGGCGGGCTGGGCGCGCCGTGCCCGGACCATGTGCCGCGCTCGCTCCCGGCCGCCACCCAGCGCCTCCGGCGGGCCGGGCCAGCTGCGCGGGCGCCCCAAGTGTCCGAGTGGCGGCGGCGGGCGGGCGTCCCGCGGGTGCTAGCCCAGCACCCCAGGCTGCCGGGGCGTCCTCAGCGAGGACTCGGAAGCGGCGTGGGACGCGTGGATTTACCTGCGGCCAAGACCTTCATTATGGGCTGGACTCCAGAGGGCCTTGGAGGAGACCTTAGATGCCGGCCGTTTTCAGAAGTTCATGCTCAAATGGGGAATTTGCCTGATTTATATACTGGAGCCTGTGTTGTAAGACAGAGAAACAGCTATATTTAGCTGGGATCCCCAGTCCAGGAAGTTGTTTGAGGTGCATCATAGGAAATTATGAATGGAAGAAAGTGAGAGTGAAGGGGGGGAGGGGGGACGAATGAGGGGGGAGGGTAGAGAAAGCAGACTTTTTCCTTCTTCTAAGAATTTGATTGATAAAATTATAATGAAGTCTTAAAAAAAAAAACCCGCCCTGTGGTTTTCCCGAGTGGCTTGCTCTGGGCGTTGTTTGCAGATGGCTGTGGTGGAGGGGGTCGCAGGGGGAGTCATAAGGGAGCCCCAAGCTTTGGGAGCTCCAGACTGCCCTGACTCACCTGGGTTTGGGGAAATGGCAAGGACTAGGAGGATGGCCACTGTGGGCCTTGGCTGGGGGGCTTTGGGGGACAGTGGGAGGAGTCAGGCTGGGGCTCCACTGAGAAGCAGGTTCCAGGAAGAGGGGCTGGGGCCCTTTTGGACTTTAGACAGTCGTAAAGGGAACAGAATGTGGGCGCTGGAAGCCACCTTAGGGGTGGCCTTCTCCAGCCTGCCCATTGCCACTAGGTAAAGAAACACTCTCTAAGAGGCATATGGCCATTGTCCCTAAGAGTCAGGTCGGACAGCCATCACTGTACACCA
>NW_008344750.1:2203007-2258053 GCF_000622305.1 Nannospalax galili | reverse complement strand
CCCGCTGACTACTGGTACCTTATGAGGCTTGGGAAGACGTAAGGTGGTTCCCTAGCTCAGTTCTTTGGGGACCATCTGGAGAAGAACTTTGGGAAGGTGCTTCAGCCTTCCCATTCTGAAGCAAAATGGAACCCCAGTTTCCACAGGGTGCTGAGGGATGGCTGGGGAGATGAGAATGGTGATGCCTCTCAGATCCTCCTTGGAGCTCAGCCTCAGTGGTGGCTTACGACAGGTACTTCTACTGTCTAAGGCAGGGACCCAAGGTCTGGGATGAGCCACAGCCAGGTAAGGTGAATGTGTGACAGGCAGTAAGGAAGGCTGGGGACAGGGTAGAATGAGCACAGAGTTTCATCACTAAATATGAGGCAGTAAACTGAAGCCTGAGGTGAGAGAGTACTGGCCAGGCACACCTACACCTGGGGCCATGCTGTACCCAGAGCTGCCAGGCCCTTCCAGACCTGGAGATGTCTTACTGCCCTGGGGACCCTTTCCCAACCCTGCTGTCTGTCCCTAGCTCCAGATCCAAGTGGGACAATTGGTTTTGCAAAGGCTTGCCTGGCCCCTGACACCCCTGACATCTGTCTTTTTGCTCATCTCCATTCCCCTAGCTCCTGCCACATCCAAGACTTACTTAGCCACTCCTCCATTCTGCCAGGATGAGCCCTTGTGTCTGCTGCTTTCCCCACCCCCCACCCCCACACCACTACACACACACATACACACACACGCACCCTCCCCATCCAGATTCTCGTTCCTTGTGGTCCTTTGGCAGGCCTTGTATCATGGAGAGATAAAAATGCCCCTCCCAGCTGGTACTTCCCAGCAAGGAGATCTTAGAGCCCAGGCTGGTTCCCCTTCTTCCTCCCTGCACCCCAATACACCTTACCTCTTCCTTGGGGGGCCCCATCTGGAGCTTATCCCACATACCCCTGCTCTGGTTCAACAACCCCAGATATCCCAGCTCCCACCACCACTTAGAGCACTTGAACTCTGGTAGTTCCACCACTATGTCTCCCAGATATGTCATCTGATTCACACTGGCTCCCTTAACATGGGCACCAAATCTATCAGCCCAGACCCCCCCATTGTGACCCCTTTCTATCTATCCCCTGTCTCCTAGACTGAGCCCCTCCAGGGCTCCTGGAAGTTACTGCCCTGGCTGCTCCACCCCCACCCAGTGCTCTCCCCACATCCTTCCAGTAGACTTCCAGGCCTTGCACTGCCCTCTTGCTCCCTAGACCCCACATTGGTTCTACAGGCCACCCTTAGTTGCCATTTAATCTCAGCCCCACCCTACAGGAAACAGGAAGTTGGAACGGGTTTTAAAAGATACTGACACTAGAGCCTTTTAATCTGGACCTTGACTGGGACTCATTCATGCCTCAGTTTCCCTTCTCACAGTACCTGACTTAGTCCGTGCTTCCCCAGCGCTCTGGGCCCCTCGGTGCCCTAGGCCCAGCCTCCCGCTCCCGTCCATGCCTGGGCACACCTGCCCTGGGCCTAGGGAGAAGCCAGGCAGGGTCTCTGAGCAGAGCCCAGCCTCCGTCTGTGAGCCGCCTGCAACGTGGCTGGCTTCAGAGGAGTTTGCATTTGTCCCTCCCTCTCTATGCTGCTATGTGTGTTTCCCCTCTGCTCCCTCACAGAAGGCATCCTCCCTTCTTGGCTGCCTGCTCCCAGGGTTGTGACCCTGGGCTCCACCCTGGAGTGGCAGCCCCAGCCCAGCCCCTTCCAGCTGTGACTTCATCTGCAGCCTGTCCTGCTCCTGCACACTGGGCCTGCTGGTAGACAGGCCTCAGAGTGAAGGGGACAGCTAGTTTCCACACAAGGACCCTGTCAGCAGGAGTAGGGGACCACCAGTCTAGGCCCTGGGTATAGTCTCCAGGTAGCTAGCTGAGTTTTCTCTCTGGGAAATGAGCCTGCAGGCTGGCCTTGGGGCCTAGGCTGGCCTGTGCCTTCCCAGAATCCCTCAGGGCTATCTCTTCCATGCACTTGGACACATGTGGCCAATCAGCCTCACTTTTTCTGTTGACTTTCATCTTAATCTGTAAGTCTGTCCTAGAACATTATAGCTGCTCATTTTTCACATAAGGAAACTGAAGGTCAGGAGGTAACAGCACTAGCACAAGGGCACATAAAGAGTTAACAGCAGAGCCCAGGTCTCTGGCTTACAGGTCTCTGTGATCTTGCAACATCTCCCTCTATGAGGAGTGGGGCTTCTTGTAGGAAGGGCCCTGCTCCATCCCCTGCAGCCCTGACCTATCCATTTGGCATGGGTGCCCTCCTGTTCGCTTTTGTTTCAAGTAGGAACACATTATTCAGTCTTTGAGGATTTGGAGGGCGGTATGCTCTGGACCACACTTGTTTAGGGGTGACACTGTCAGTAGATGCTATGTGTTTTTGTGAAACATTTTAGACCTTCTGAAAACTGTCTGGACAGAATGTCTTCTGCTGAGGAGGTAAGGTGTGGAAGTGGTAGTTTGAAGCATGCGTGGACTTTGGCCTCATTCAAAAGCAGGCTGGAGGTTTGGGCTCTGCAAGGTACAGCTTGTGACTATGGGGAAGTAGCCTCCTCCTGGCCTCAGTCTCTTCATCTACAAAGTGGGAATGACAGCACCACATAGTGGGACTTGGGTTCGGCAGGGTTCCTGACACCCAGCAAGCCCCCTTTGTGTCAACGTGGGTCTTATGATTGTGAAACAGAGGTTCTTGTCCTACTTATAGATGAGGAAACTGGCACTCTCCAGAGCCAAGGACAACAATAGACAGAATAGGGGACATCTCTCACCCCACAGCTTCAGGAGCACACCAGAAAGATCAGGCAGGGTAGAAGGGAGCTGGTATGGCCCTGTGTTTTCTGTCCCTATGTCCCCCACCCCCACCCCCTCTGCCTAAGGCTTGAGCTGAGGACAGCTGCTGGCTGGACCTCACCACCCCCAGGAGCTGATTCAGCAGCAGACCCCAACTGAGAAGCTCAGCTCAGAGGGGCTTGAATCACCAGCCGCCCCCTGCAGAGCCCCTAGGGGAAGGACGCGGGGGTGGGGGCTAGCCCCTTGCCTGCCTGCCAGTCAGTCTCTTCCCTGGGCCCTGGGGCACTCAGGAGAGAGGGCCACATGGCAGTAGCCGCTGGCAGGGGTTTGGGAAGGTAGCCTGTCAGCCAAGCATCCTGTGTGGGCAGCCAGCAGCCGTTACTCAGCAGGTAAGCAGCTCTTTGGGCATCGGGAATTCCCCAAGACCAGTGACCCAGATACTGAGCAGCCCCCACAGCCAGGCCAACCCTGTCCTCCCAGTGCCTTGCCCCTCCCCAGGAGGACCTCAGTTCTTTGAAAACAGACAAGCCTTAGCTTGGAAGGTGAATGCAAAATTATCAGATGGGCTTGGGGAGGAAGCTAGGAGCTGAAGAATGCTTCCCAAAGCCAGAGCTGGTGACAGGTGATCAGAGGAGATGGGAGTTCAGGAATGCCTGGCACAGCCCTGGCAGTTGGTGCCCCAACCAAAAACTTCCAAAGGTGCCAGATTACCCGCAACTTGAGAAATGAGTGTGTCATTCCACCTGTGATCCTCATCCCCCACGCACTGTGGAACCATACAGACACCTTAAGCTGACAAATCAGCTTTGGGCCTAAGGGGTGGGCGGGCAGTGCTCACTGGTAGAGAGGATAGTGTGAGCTGTTTAGCATCCTAGAACCATACCCCAGCTGTGTGGCCTTGGGCAATGACTCCTCTCTCAGCCTCAGTTTCCCCTCTGAAAATGAGGATGTTGTATTCTGGCAGATGGGGCTCAAGCCACAGCCTGAGTTGTGAGCTTGGATCAGGCCTGGGGGCACAGGTCAGCTCAGTGTAGTCTGACAGTTAGGGCAGGGGTGATTTCAAGGCTTCTCAATCTGTGGGGGTTGGCATGGGTCCCTGGTGGTGGGCAGTCTTCCAGAATGTCCGCTAGACTGTCCGCCTCATGGTCCTGGAGAGCCCTGATGCTGGCCTGGAATCTGCCCCTTCTCACCCTCACCCTATCATATCTCTGGCAGACCCTTATGGCCAAAGAGGAGCCAAAAGCAGTCTGGCTTCCTGCCAGCAGCACCAGCATCACCCTGACATTTCCTGACTGGTCCTGCGTCAGGAATCAAGCCCCTGGAGGTGAATCACAGTGACTGCATTTTTTTTTTTTCTTCTTCATTTCTGATAGAAATTGCAAAGGAAACAGCAGCCCACAGAACTGACCATCAGCAGGGCCAGAAGCCAGGTCATAGCATGGTGAATGACTGGTCCCATCCTGACTCTGCCCTCCACACCTCCATCTATAGAATAGGATGCTGTGTTCCCCTCGGTCTCTGTCACAGTAGTTTGTGGCTGTGACATGTGACTGAGTAGACACTGGCCGTCCTCTCTCTGAATCTCCAGTCCAGGGCTATCTCAAGCAGAGGTAGAAAACAATGCTTTCACACTGGCCTCTACCTCTCCTGAGGTGCCAGTAGTGCTTTCAAAAAAAAAAAATGAATGCACAAAGTCCAATGGCATTGCCAGAGGGGGGGTGAGCATGCTCCCTGAACCATTCTTTCCAATTGTCCTGTGTCAACTTGTGTTCCTTACTGTGAGAATTGGTGATATAAGCCAGGCCCAGAGGTGCTGAGTGACTTGCCCAAGGTCACTCAGCAGCTGGCAACATGGGGCTCCTGACTTCTACCTTAGCTGCCACTGGAGCCAGCTCAGGAATGGGCCAGAGGTGCAGTGTGGGCTCAGGTGTGAGCAGGGCAGGGGTCCAGTGCTGGGATGGAGGTCTGGCATCAGGCCGAGAAGTGACAGAGAGCCTCGCAGAACCCAGCTTCTTGCCAACCGCTTCCTTCCTCAGCCTCAGACCCTCAGGACCCCTGGCTCTCCTCTGCCCCCACCTAGGTGAGGCTGGGGACTGTCACAAGTACCAAGCCTTTATCCCCTGGGCAGCTGGAGCCCTTCATGCATGCTATGGGAGGAGGAAGTGGCTGGGCTCCTTCAGGGCAGCCAAGACCTAAAGGCCCAGCTGAGTCCCAAAGGGGGTGCCCTTGGGACACCCTGTGAGTCAGGGGCATGCTGGAGTCTGTGCATCTGTCTGTCTGGGTCGGAGGGGCTCTGTGTGTGTGTGTGTGTCCCTGTGCCTTTGTGAGTCTGTGTAGACTAGTGTATCTGGGTGGTGGAGATAGAGAAGTATGACCCTGCATACATGATACATGTATGCATGTGTTCCTGTGTGTGCCCCTGTGCGTACACCAGCCTGTGTCTCCAACAATCTCTGCTCTTCACTGTCTGGCCCCCGCCCCTGGGAAGCATGGGGCAGCCTCACGTCACGGGGGCCACCAGCAGCTGGGTTCCTCACCCCGCCCTGCCCCCTCCCACCCCGGCCACCCTGACTCTTGGCACAGGGACAAGGCTGATGTCAGAGCCGAGCTGACAGCTTCCTTTTCCCACTGGGTTTTCCAAAAGAGAGAGAGACCACAGAGCTGCTGCTATTAAATAATCAAGGGTGGGGGTGGGGGATGTGTCATTCAATGATTTCCTGAAGTTGGAGGCAATAAACAGAACAGGAAGCAGCAGTAAACGGACACACGGCCTGAAGCTGGCCACAAAGGCAAAGGGCCTGGCTTCCTCCCCGACCCCTCTTCTAGCCAAGCTCACTAGGGCCACCTAACTGGACCAAGAGGTGATGCTGGGGAGGTGGCCTGCCTCCAGCTGCAAACTGTCCCTTAGTGCCAAAGAGACCTAAAAAAACTTTCTGAGAATCTTAGGAAGAGGGTGATATGAGTTTCAGGCCTGAACAACAGTGATAAGAAGATTAAAGTGGTCCAATCCCAAAGGGTAGGGTCGGAGCAGGGATGAGACTCAGTCAGGGGTGAACTGTCTTCTTCCCTGCTCTGGAAGAGAAGAATAAGCTCTGGGAGTCAGAGTAGGGACAGGAGCAGGTAGGAGCAGCTGCTTGTGGGAGCCAGGAGGACACGGCCAGGCAACCCGAGCTTGAACCAAGTCTCTCGCCAGATGTGTACCCCTGGGCCTCTACAAACCTTGAGGATCCTCCAAGTGGATCTTCGTGCCCTTCCTTGGGGCACAAGGCTAGCATGCCCACCAGCTCCAATGGCTTCACGTAGTACTCTGCCCATTCCTCCCTCCCCAGCAAATCATTACAGAGTACTTAGAAGACCACCTTCCCGCAAGACCTCCAGTCCCTACCCCCATCCTCTGTAGGCAGTATTTCTCACTTGAAACATGGAAACTGAGGCTCAGAGATTTGAGTGATTTTTCCAGGGTCATACAGTATGTAAAGCCATGTGTCCCTACACTTGTCCCTTCCTCCCTGAAACCAGCTTGGGAGGTCTAGGGGTAGTGGGATAGGCAGGGGGTACTCAGGGCAGTGGGGCCTGTGAGCGTCTCTGGGAACATTTGCCCAGGGTAGCACCTCCTTTTGCCTGGGCCAGGTGGCTAGCACTTATCAGCCGTAGGGCTCCATGACACAACTGCTCTGATCTCCTGCCCAGCCAGCCTCACCCTACCCCACCCCGGACCCTGCTTCCGTTTCCTCCCCTTTTGGGTGGGACCCATGCCTGGCCCTGGCATCACAGTAGGCTCTGAGAACCCCTCAGCTATTGTATCTCCTCTGTTCCCACTCTGGCCTGCAGGCCAATACTGAGGACCCTCTTAGGAGGAGGATGGTAGCCTCTAACTCACCTTAGCAGACCCCCACACAGAACCCACCTGTCTTTGGAAGTAGGGTATGGTTCTGCTGGTTGGAGCAGAACAGGCTCCATGGTGGAAGGGAGGGGCCAGGTGAACCCTGGAATCTGTCAGACCTCAGGTCCAGTCCCAACTCTGACACTAGCAAACTGTGCCAGCTCAAGAAGGTGACATCATCCCTCAGGCCTCAGTTACAAGTGCAAATGAGGGAACAGTGCTGTCAATCACGAGGTTGGCAAGATCCACAAGATGTGCCTTTATTATTGATATCATTATCTGATACAACTTAAAAGGCAAGGCCCAGAGAGGGGAAGCCACTTTCCCAAAGCCACACAGCAAATAAGTGGGCCATCTCTAGTAGCATGTGGCCTGCTGCCTCTACTTGGACTCCCAAGGCAGCGGGACCCTTGGGCTTCAGTACAGATTTGCTTATGAAGATTGCAAAAGATTTTGTTATGAGTCTCCATTGCCCTGACTAGATCCAGCCATTGGTCTTGGGAGCCTGGATGGGAGGAAGATAGAAAGTGCCTCAGCAGTCTGTTGGGAAACCAAGCTCAGGACTGGGGAAGGGCCAGGTCCAGGATTCCTTGCCCTGCATCTTTTGAACAGCTTCAAGCCCTAGGCAGCAGCGCCCCCCACTGTCCAGGCACAGTAGGTATGGGTCACAGTCCTGATAGCCCAAGGCCTGACTCTACAGCTGCCTCCCTGAAGGCAAGCAGGTGGGTGGAGCTGGACTGTGGGATTTGAGGAAGTGAATGGGTGCTGGGGCTCAGGATGGGGGTAGGCAGAGGCCATCTGCCAAACCGAACAGGGACAGGCACCTCTAAGAGGTTCCTGGAGGGGCCTTACTCTCTCACTCTAGCACCTGCAGGTTGAAGCCCAGAGGACCAGCTACAAGAGGGTGCCAGGACCACATGCAGTGGGTAGTGGGGTGCAGCCTTGGTGTGGAGGCTCTGAGGGTGGGACAGCTCCTTTCTCTGGGCCCTACTGCCCCCTCCCCATTCTTCCAAGGGGTGTGGGGGAGAACCAGGCACTCCATTTTAGAAAGGAGGGGTTAGTGACCCAGAGAGGGGAAATGAAGCTTAACACAGCAAAAGGCAGGAATCAAATCTAACCCAGGAACACTTGGCTACAGAGTCCGTGGTCACAGGCTTCTCACTGCCTTGTCTGTCCCAGCGTGGTGAGTGACCTTAGGGCCCAGATCCAGGACAGGATCCTGGGGAAAGTTTCCCACCCTCCTAGCAGCCCCCTCCCAGGGCTTGGGAACCACTGACCACAAGTTAGAGATGAGCTTCTCTTTTAGTTGTGGGCACCAATTCCCTATGCAGGGCTCTGCACTGACTCTCTGTTTTTCATCTTTCCTTGCAACTACCAAGGAGGTAGGATATCCATAATTAGGCCCAGTTCACAGAGCAGTCAAGATCTTCTCTGGCCCAAGGTCAAAAGCAGAGGAGTGATGACCTTGACTGATCAAATTCCCTGGATCCCCTTAGGAGGGCCCCTGTGGCCCACTGCAGCCCAACCTAGAGGGAGAGGGACTGAGCCTGTGGATGCCCAACTGTCAGAGGGTGAATAAGGCCTCCACAGGCTCAAAACTCCACTGATCTAGAGAGAAGGGAATCTGGAGGTCCTTTGGGAATCTGGGAATCAAGACTACTAGAAAGCCAATGCTTTATGATCCTACAAGGCAGGATTTGAACCCATTCTCTCTCTCTCTACTGCCCTTTCCCCCTTCTGTGATCTTTAACCCCTCAAGTGTCCATAGTCACAGGGCACTTTTCACAGCTGGTCTCCCCTGCCTTGCCTGGACATCTTCCAAGACAGCCTGAGGACCTGCTTGACAATGTATACCATTACACAATGGGGAAACTGAGGCCTGGAGAGCTGTGTGGGCCACCTGGTGCCCCTGATGCACAGAAGAGTGAATGATGTGACAGCTGCTACCCCTCCCCCGGGGGATAAATGTGGGGGCCCACAGTGCCCCTCAGTCCTGTCCCCTCAGGGAAGCCTACCTGTCTCTGCACCTGTCACGGCCAGCTGCAGTCTACTCAGATGTCCAGTCTTCAGGGAGACACCATCATCATCGGGCCCCTCTGCTTCTCTCTCCTGCTGAGGCGTCTGTGGTGTTGGCTCCTTACCCAGCCCCCCCACCTGACTTCCTGTCCAGAGCTGGTGGCCTGAGGCTTCCCCCAACTTCCACCCCACCCCCAAGTTGAGGGCCAGGGACAAGAAGAGTAGTGAGTACCCCCACAGACAGAGCCTGACACCGTGGAGGGGAAGATGCTGCTAGTTGTTGAAGGTATAAGCAGGATTGGGGGTGGGGAGGGGGCGTCCCTATACCCGGTGCCCCTTCCTGGGCTGCGTGGTGAGGCCGTTCTCTGTGGCCTGAGTCACAGCTGACTGGGCCGCACCCAGCCTGCCTGGGTGACCCAGGCCAGCATAAGGCAATGACTGGGCAGCCCTCCACATGACCGGCTGGGGTCGGCCTTAGGCATTTTGACTCAGACCTGCCACAGGCTGTGTGCACCAGGGCCATCCTCCCCTTGTCCCTGTCCTTAGAAGAGTCACAGGACTATAGCTGCCCCCCTGGACACAGTGCCCCCAAGTCACCACTCCCTGTCCCGGCACCCACCTCAGAACCTGGGGAGCTACCTGGCCTGTCTGTTCTGCCCTCCGCCCCAGACTCCAGGGCCCCACCTGCCCAACCCCTCTCCTAGGACCTTCGCCCCTCCCTGAGCAAGCCCAGCCCTTGTGGACGCCCAGGAAGCAGGGAGCTGGGCTGGCAGAGCTGAGGGCCTCTCATTCCACCTCCACTGTGGACTGTGACCTTTCTCTTGGTGCCACAAAGGGGCTCTGTGGACGCCCTGGTCCCAGGCTGGCATGGAGGGTGGAAGAAGGGATGGGGATAGGGACAAAGAGAAGAGCTGTAACAGAATGAAAATCAGCAAGGAGAGAGGGAGAGAGAGGAGAGAGCCAAAATCCTGCCTGGGTCATTGCTAGCCCTGCACTTGCCCCAGGAAACCCTGTCACATCAGGGAGATGGGCTCAATAGCCCACTGTACTCAGGGGAAACAGGCTTGGCCCAAACAGGTTACTGGTGAGGGCAAGGATCGGGCTCATTTTGCTCAAGTCTAAGGTCCTCATCTCTCATTAAAGAGAAAGTATCACATTAAACTTGGACAAGGGCTAGGAGATGGTTCCATGGGTAAAGTGCTTGTTGAGCAAGCAAAAGCGTCTGCGTTTGGCTGTCTAGCACCCATGTAAAAGCTGGGCATGGCAGTGTGCACCTGTAATCCTAGCACTGGGGGGCAGCGATGGGCAAGCTGGGGAGAGCTGGTTAGGCAGCCTAGCCAAAAAAGTGTGTGCCAGGTTCAGTGAGAGGCTCTGTCTCAAATAAACAGATGATAAATAGATGATAGATAGATAGATGATAGATAGATAGATGATAGATAATAGATAGATGATGATACATGATAGATAGATGATAGATAGATGATGATAGATAGATAGATAGATAGATAGATAGATAGATAGATAGATAGATAGATAGATGGATGGATGGATGATAGAGGATAAAGGGGCTGGGCATGGTGGTACACACCTTTAATTCCAGCACTTGGGAGGCAGAGATAGGCGAATCTCTGTGAATTCAAGGCCAGCCTGGTCTATTCCAGGCCAGCTGGGGCTACAGGGAAACCCTGTCTCAAAAAGACCAATGATAATAATAATAATAAGCTGGGCGTGGTAGCGCACGCCTATAGTCCCAGCACTTGGGAGGCAGAGGCAGGAGGATCTCTGTGAGTTCAAAGCCAACCTGGTCTACATAGTGAGTTCCAGGACAGCTGGGGTTACAGGGAGACCCTGTCTCAAAACAGACCAAAATATATATATATTAAGAATAATACAAAAATTAATAAAGTGGAGGAGCTGGAGAGATGGCTCAGCAGTTACAAGTGTGAACTGCCTTTGCAGACGAAATGAGTTTGGTTCCCACAACCCACATTGGGCAACTCACAACTGTCTGTAACTCCTAACCAGCTCGCCCCAGCTTGCCCATCGCTGCCCCGCCCCCCAGTGCTAGGGGGATCTGATGTCTCTGGCCTCTGCATACAACCTACATGGGCAAGCACACACACACACACACACACACACACACACACACACACACAGAATAAGAAATCTGAGACCAGGGGCTGGAGAGATGGCTCAGTGGTTAAGAACACTGACTGATTGTTCTTGAAAAAGACCAGGATTCAAATCCCAGCACCCATATGGTGGCTAACAACTGTCTATAACTCCAATTCCAGGGGATCCAATGCCCTTTTCTGTCCTCCATGGGTACTGTATAACATGGGTGCATTTACATACATGCAGGCAATACACACATACACATAAAATAAAAATAATAAATAAAATGCTTAAAATTTTTAAAATAAATAAATCTGAAACCAGAAAGTCAGGCATAGTGGTGTACCCATATCATGGGTAGTAAGTTCAAGGCCAGCCTGGGCTCCATATTGAGAGCCAACAAACAAAACAAACCACAATGAACTGTAGATGTAGCTCAGTGGTAGAGCACTTGCCTAATGTGCTCAAGGCCCAAGTTTCCATCCTTAGCACCAAAAAGAGAACACTGGGATGGTGAGGGCCACTGAGGCCCAAGGGAACCCAGGTTCTCATGATGGCTCTGCTGTGTCTAAGCTCTAGGCTTGATGGGAGATAAACCACATCTTCCAAGACTCCTTTCTGCTCTTTTCCCAGTTCTCTGACTACCAGGTGCCCTGTCCTAGGGAACTTTTAAGTGTGTGACATGCTGTAGCAATGACAGGGTCTGTGACTGTCACTCTGAAAAATTTTTAAAAGAGACAGAAACCCCAGCTTCAAGTAGGCTAGGCTTCTTCTGTCTTCCTGTGTTTGGGGCCAGCTTCCTGGAGCTCATGTGAACACTCTGTCCCTTCACAGGACAGTGGAGGGAACACTTGTTTATTTGTATCAACCCTGAAGGAAAGATGAAAATGCTTTGTGGGTCCTCAGCTCATGTCAGGGCCAGAAGCAGCAGTTTTCAGAGCCCTGTCCCTGAGCCTTCCATAGCAGATGGTCCTGGGGACCATTATACAACAAGTGGATACTGTGGGAGACTAGGGTGACAAATGATGGCTCATTCTGCCTGTGGCTGGCTGGTACAAACTCCACAGGTGGCACCCTGGGCATCCCCCAAGGAAGCGGGACACTTTAGCTGCAGTGAGGCAATGGGAATGGTGGCGACAGGGATGTACTGGGCCTGAGATGAAGCCAGTCTGCAGAGCAGGGATACCTTAGACCCTAGAGAAGGCCAGCCTGCAGGGTGGGGATGCCCTGGGCCCTAGAGGAGGCTAGCCTGCAGGGGTTGAGGGAGCTAGAGCTTAGAGGAGGCCAGCCTGTAGGATGGGGACACTCTGGACCCTGACACTGTAACAAGTCTGGGATGGAAGCTCCAGAAAGGAAGACAGGAGGGAAACTTGGATGGATGGCTTGTGAGCAGAAACAGATATGATGACACTGAAATGTCTAAACAGTGTCCAGGGAGCCAGACTTGCTGGGGAAGAGAGCAGAGCTGAGTATCTGGTGAGATGATAGGAAGCCACCTAGTGGAAGGCACTGAGTGATGGATAGAGATGGAGGGGAGGGGATGGAATTGTGGAACCTTAGGGTGGGGCAAACAGAATGCAGAAAGTAGATAGGACTTGCAGAGATGATGGTGAACTTGGATTTTTCAGGCACCTTCAGGTCTCTTTGGAGCTGGGGAGGGCCAAGGTCCCATCTCAGGAAACATCAGCTTTGTGACTCACTAGATGGCAGGTCCTTGCAAACACAGACCTAGACCCCCAAGACCTTATCCCAAAGCTGGAGCATACTCATGTGCTTCCTGGGATGGCCAAAGCCAACTTGCATAGTTCTCAATAAGAATGCAGGCAGGGCCCAGCCAGTGTGGGGCAGCCACACAGTCCTCCCTGTCCTTCCTCTGCAGACCAACCTCTGCCCTCTCTGTGAGCAACCTCAGTGCCCGCCACAGCCCTGGCTCCCCTTCCACTTCAGAAACCTGAGAATGTCTGGCTTTTGGTGGGTGCCACCTCCCACCCACAGCTTCCTAGTAGCCCAAGTCGAGGAAAGCCCCTTCCTCTCTGTGGTCAGGGCAGCTATGAAAGCAAGCCAGTCCCCTGAGTTGGAAGGTCCTGGTGCTGTAGCTGGTGGAGACATTGGGATGGCTCCAGGGTAGAGTGGGCTCTCTGGTTGACTCCTGAACAGTCATCTTCTGTCATTTCTGGGCTGAGACCTGGGCCCATCCACCCTGCTCCTCAATGAGTTCCTACTTTGTATCAGGCAGTGTATTGAGCCAGGAAAACATAGAGGCAGCAGATGGTGGCTATGTCCTCAGTAGCCCCCAGCCTGCTGGGGAGGCAGTCAGTAAGGCAAACACCACAGAGGGAATGCTTCCATGTGATACAGGGGGGAAATTTGCAATCAAGTTGCTGGACCCAGACCCCAGGGTAGATGGGGAAGAAAGATGTGTTCTTGAGCTGACAGTTAAATAGGAAGAATTAACATAACAAGAAGGGAGGGCAAGGAACAGCATTCATTTTTTTTTTTTCTTTCTTTTTTTGTTTTTTGAGACAAAGTCTCCCTGTAGCCCCAGCTGTCCAGGAGTTCACTATGTAGACCAGGCTGGCCTTGAACTCACAAAGATCTACCTGCCTCTGCCTCCTAAGTGCTGGGATTAAAGGCATGCACCACAGAGCCCTGGGGCAGCTGATGAGGGTAGTGGAACACCATTACTTGATACTTGGTCAATGTCTGGAAATTGGACTGCTGCCCTGAATGACAGCTGCTTATGAATCCTGGGCCCAGAGTACTAATAACTCTAGCCTTACACAACGCTCTGTGACCCTGAGCCAGATACTGCTCCTCTTTGAGGTTTTTGATATACCCTAACCCCTTTATTCACTCTGTTCTGATCCGTGAATACTTGGAGCCTTTGCCCTAGCTGTTCCTATCACCCCTTCTGCACGTCAGTCAGACCACAGCATGGACGTCACCTCTCCAGACACTGGCCTGGCCACCCACATTGCCTGATTCTCCCTCTCTCTATTACATCACCTTACTGCATTGTTGCCCAGCTCATGCAATCTCACATCTCCTGTTGGTTCGTCTGCTTGTCTGTTGTCTGTCTGCCCCTTGCCCTGGAGCTCAGTGTCTCTGGGGACTCTCGCAGTTGTCAGCCAAGTTGCAGAGGTGGGGAGGTAGAGGGGACCAGGAAGATGCTCCTGCCCTGGGGTCCAGCAGGCCTGAATTCTAGCCATGCTTGGCCCCAGTTTCTGGCTCGCAGTTTTTGTCTACAAAGAAGGTCCTATCTTCTGCAAAGTCCTGCACTGGGTTCCATCTTGACTCCTATTGCAGAAAATTGGAATAGCTAGGGACTGATCAGGTCGAGCTCACCTGCTTTTGTTTCTTTTCTGGCAATGCTAAGTGTCAGCGCCAGGGCCTGACTCATACTAGATGAGTCTCTTACCACTGAGCTACATCCCCAGGATTCCCACTTTTATAGGAAAAAAAAAAGAACACAAAATTTATTACATGCCTTAAAGTATAGCTGTATTAAAATCTAAGTTCCTTGGTTTCCCTTGCCATTGGCCCATAGATTCCTCTCCCAAGGAGAGAGCTGCTGACCTGGTGGGAGCTTGCTCTCCTGGGGTTCCCAGGTAAACTCTAAACCAAAATCTGTCAGAATGCAGGGTTGGCACACATCAAGTTGTAAGCTCTGTCTCAGTTATGTTCTGCTGTGGCCTTGTGCATTTCACAGACGAGAAATCAAGGCTGAGATCCTTAACTTGCCCATCTTTCAGACAGACAGGAGGGGTCTGAGAGGAGACTGAATTGGCCAGGTTAGCAGGCCTCTACTGCTCTGCCTCCCACCCTGTCCTGTGCTCTGTGCATTCTTGAGGACCTACCACAGGGCTTGGCAGGGTATTGATGGCAGGGGTGTGACTGTGAACTCACATCAATTCATTCCACACACACTCACAGTATCTACTTCCATCAAGGCACTGGGCAGACCTCCCACCCTACACAAGTAAGGATACACTGGTTGATCTGGCTGTGTGCACGTGACAGACCAGTGCAAAAACACATACCATTCCCATACACATATATGACCACCCAAAACACATTCATAAGCATCTGTTACTAACATTCAGGCTTCAAGATGAGGCAAAAAAAGCAACACACGCCTGGTGTGGTGGTGCACGCCTTTAATCCAGCACTTGGGAGGCAGAAGCAGGCGGATCTCTGTGAGTTCGAGGCCAGCCTGATCTACATAGTGAGTTCCAGGACAGCTGGGGCTACAGGGAGATGTCTCTGTCTCAAAAAGACCAAAAAAAAAAAAAAGAAAAAAAAGCAGCACACACTCATCAGCACACACATCTGAACACACACATCAGCACACACACCCGTTTGGAGCACACACCCATCAGTGCATACACATTGACACGCACACCTGTCAGAACACACACACATCAGTGCACAAACACATCAGTGCACACATCCATCCAAAGACTATACCCAGTGGCACACATACTCATTGGTATACACATACATCAACACACACACACACATCAGCACACACATACATCCTCACACCATGCCAAGTGGCATACATACCCATCAGTGCACACGCACATATCAGCACACACATCAACACACGCACATCTACATACTATACTCACATACTCATCAGCACACATTAGCGCACACACATCATCATATGCCCAGTGCCACAAACACCCATCAGAACACACAACCATCAGAACATGTCCATCAACATATATAACCCATCAGGACATACTCAATAACACACCCGTAACCCAGACAGCAGCAGGTGTCCACATAATCTAGCCTTCCTCCTTGCTCTGAGTTCTTCCATCTCTCCTCCTCCTGCTCTTCCTCCTTCTCTTCCTTCTCTTCCTTCTCCTCCTCCTCAGCTTCTCCTGGGAGTCCTACCTACCAGTGCAGCCATGTGAAAAGCCAGGTGGTGTGTGCATCTGTAACCTCAGTGCTGGGGAGGCAGAGACAGACCATCACTGGAGCTCATTGACCAGCCAGCCTAGCAGAATCACAGAGCTTCAGGTTCAGTGGCAGACCCTGTCTCAGAAGATAAGGTGGGACATGATTGAGGAAGACACCCAATGTTGATCTCTGATCTCCACATGTGCATACCACATGAACATATATGCACCCCCCCCCCACACACACACACAAAAGCTAAGGAAGGGAGATGCTCTACAGCTAGAGCCCTGCTGGCTATGGCATGCGATTTCCCTTCATGGGTCTACTTCTTAGACCTCCAACCCATCAGTGAACAGGGACCCTGTCAGCCTTGCTCCCCCCACCCCCGAAATCCTCTCCCATAAGAAAAGACAGACACCAGCTTTAGAAACTAGGAAAATTTTAAATAAATTTTAGCAAAATATTAACATTAAATATACATTATAAATAATCCTTATAAATATGAAACTGATTAAAAATGAATAAAATCAATAAATTAGTCATGTCCCTGCAAGAATTGCCCAGAGGTTTCTGGGTCCCCCTCCAAGTTTCAACATGTGAAAATCCCATAATGGTCCACCAGGGGGAGCACTGAGCAGTGAGGACCTTGGTCTTGCTGGTGCTAAGCTGTCCCACTAAGAGAATGCAGTGCCAAACCACCCCAAGACCATTTGCACCGTATGTCCTGATTCACAGAGACTTTGATGTCCACCCAATGTCAGAGTCCCAGCAGCTGACAGTCAGAGAGGGCATTACATACACACACACACACACACACACACACACACACACAGAGCATTCCAATGAGAAAATTGAGGTCCAGAGAGGTAAAGTGACCCACCCAAGCTCACACGGAGAGCTGAGGCACAAACTAGAGTCTATGCTCAATTCCCTTGCACCTACAGATCAGTACTCCTTCTAGGACACCCTGCCCCTGTCACAGATGCCTAAAGTGAGGTCACCCAGATGTCCAGGTGTCTGGGCTGAGCAGCGATGAGGCATAGGCTAGCTCAGGGCTTGACCTCCCCCTTGGAACCCTGCCACCACAGAAAGGAGGAAGTCTGGGGGTAACAACCCTTAAGTCATGAGAGAGAATGGCCGGCAGGCCTTGGTGGGGGGGGCGGGTGTCAGCCCAGTTGTGAGTCAGCTTGTGTCATCAGACCCCTGAATCAATGGAAAGTCGGCCTTGCATGGTCTGATCTGGCCACCCCACTAGGACTGGGAAACTGGAGGCTTGGGGTGGGGAAGTACCACAAACTGACTGTCCCTTAAAGTGCTCTTCTGCATAGCCCAGGAGGAAAGAGCAGAAGACCTCTAGAGGCAGCACCCTGCATCCCCAGAGTGTGCTGTGTCCTTCAGTGTATCCTCAGGCTACCAGGGAAGCTGACTCCTGGGCATGGGCCTCTGGCTGCTCCTGGAGTGTCTGAACCCGTGAGCTCTCTTGTGCAGGGCCCGTCGTGGGCTGTGTCTCCGGCTGCGGCTCAAACTGTCCCCCCACTCACTGAAAACCCGCCCCACTGAGCCCATGAAGGAGTGGTACCCCCACAGGAAGCGGCAGCTGTCCAGCTTGGCCTGAAAGGTGTCTGATGTTGGGGCAGGGGATAACAAGGCCCTAGAGCTTGTCTGTGTGGGTTCAAGTGTCTTCTGGGATCTGCGGAGCAGCCAGCTCATGCAGTACACATTGTTTCGGATGCCCCGGATCTTGTACTCAGCATTCTCCAGCTGCGGGAAGTTCTGAGTCCTCACAAATTGCTGCTTTAAAGCCTCCACTCGGTGCTGGACTTGGCCCAGCATGGTGTCGATGGTGTGCAAGAAGTCCAGCTTGCTCAGTGCCCGCAGGGCATCCTCACTTGGGAAGGCTGCAGGGTGCTCTGTGCAGGACTTCCTCAGAGTTGTGGTGTTCAAGCTTTGGTGGTGCATCTGAGGAAGCAAGAGAGTGAGGAGCGCACGCCAAAGTCCCTGAACACACACACACACACACACACACACACACACACACACACACTCACACACACACACACACACAGACAAGTCTGTCCTCACTGCCCTTGAAACACTAGACCTGCCTCATTGGCTCCCTGTGTGATCATCTCAATGGAAAGATGCAAAAAAGAATACTGACATCACCAAAGATGGGGTGGGAGGGTTGCCAGGGCCCTGAGGGTGACTGTGCATGTGGTAGATGGGGGTGAGGGTATGCAAGTGTGGAGGAAGGCTGGAGAGTAGGCTGATTCACTCAACTGCTACATCTGGGCACCTAGAACAAGGCACTAAACCTATCAGACAGCAGATGAATAGAGTTGGAATAACTCAGAGACTAAGTTTCCCCACCCACCCTTCCTGATCACTCTCTCACTAGCTCTTAAGGCTCTTGGACGCTTGGGTACCCTAGAGGTTTGGGTGCTTACATATGGCTCTGCGAGTGATCTGGGGTCCTCTGTGTCGTTTGCCAGTCTCTGCAGCTGGCTGAGGAGCATCTGGTAAGAGCTGGAACAGCCAGGCATAGCCAATGCCGCGCTCAGGAGCAGGAGGCTGAGGACTAGACCTGGGGCAGAGAAGGGTATGGTCACCTGACTTGGAGAGGAAGCCAGGGACCTGGGGGAAGGTATGGCCACTTGTGCCTGGTTGTGCAGCCTAGGGCAGGAGCTGGGCATGCAATAGGCACTGGGTCCTCAAAGTACACTCACTGGGACTGCCACCACTTTCCTAGTGAGTCACCATGAAGACCAAACAGGGTGGGAGGGACCAGCAGTGGCTGCAGTTACCTAGCAGTTCTTTGCTAAGAGGCTGAGCATAAGTTTGCCCATGCCCCTGTCTCTGTCCTGACCTGGGGGTGGGAGGCGCAATGGGCAGACAGGGCAAGAGTCCTCTGTCAGACTTCTGGCCTAAGGACTGACCTTGACCTAAGACCCTGACTCATCAGTCCCCTTACCCCTGTAACAGGCTCTTGTACTCCGTGTAGGTGGACTGGAGCTAGCCTGGTGGGCAGCCCCAGAGCAGTAGGTGCCCCAAGCTCTGTGCACAGAGCCAAGGACACTTCTCTGCCCAAAGGGCCAGTCAGTGTTTATACTCACTTGACTGAAAGGTAAGCCAGGTCACAAGAGAAAATCCTGCCCAGGTCACACAAGGCCAGTACTCTCCTCAACTTTTCTCCACAAGTGAAACCTCAGTCAGGACACCCCCACCCAGGGATGCTGGGAGCCCATGAAAAGGTTTGCAGAAGGTTGCAGGGGAGGGCTAGTATAGTTCCAGCTCACTGCCCCCCACCCCCATAGGCACTGGCAGCCACGTGGTCGGAAGGGGTTCTGTGGCGCAATGGCCCGGAAGGCCGTGACACCATCCTTCCCTTCCTATAAACGGTCCAGCCTCTTGGGGGGGACCAGCTGCTAGGGAGGGCCAGGCACCCAGGCATGCCAACCACAAGCCTCCCCCTTCCCCAGGTATCAGCAACCGCACTCTGGGTAGAGAGCCTACAAGCGAGAGAGCATGTAACGGGTGCAGAAAGGACTAGGTGGCTGCAGGGGTGTGTGGCCAGGCCTGTGTGAGGCACGGGCATCTGGCTATTCACTGGGGCCCTGGTCTGCAGGTGAGCCTTCCCAGGTAAGAGAGAGGGAGAGCCCTTGGTGATGTCATGGGCTCTGTTTGCCTGTCCCCATGTGGGTGTGCCTATAAGTGCCATGTGATTGTGGGGGTTCCAAGGCTCTAAGGTCTGGCTGACTTTCCATCCACCCTAGACCCTGAGAATCAAATCAGGCAAGAAGGTGGCCCCGTTCCAGCCATTGCTTCACTTCCTTACAGAGCTTCTGCAACTTCCTGCCCTGCCCTACACATCTTCCACCTGCCACCTGCTTCCCCAGCCTCTTCCCGCTCTATCCTCTTCCCTCATACCCTGGTCCCCAACATGGTCTCTGTGTCACCTCTCCCTGGTAACCCCCAGGGATACCCCATCTCCACCTGTAGGGATGCTAGGGTCTCAGTGGACCTCTCCATTTGCCTGACCTCCCTCTCCTCAGCATCCTTCCCTTGATGCTGATCTACAGCTCCTGAAGGTAGAGGGTACCCCACACCCGGCCAGATGGCACAGCTGTGCCCTGGGCTGGAAGAAAGGAAGGAAGTACTTACTGAGCAGAGTCTTCTGTGGGAACTGTGCCTGCATGCTGGGTGCCCGCGTTCCAGCCCGTGCCTCTTGGGGGTGACACGACTTGGCTGGTAGTCCTGCGGGCTGGCAGCCACTTTATGCCCGCTGGGTCGATTGGCCAACACCTCGTGAGGTGGGTGGGGAGGGGGAAGGGGAAGGGCAGGCCTTCTGGGAACATGACCCCAAAAACCAAAGTCTCCACAGGCGGCCAATGGGTGCCTGGCGCCACAGCATGCCCGCTCCTCCTCCTGTTTTCTTCGAATTCGTTCTTCGAGGTCAGCCCCACGCCCAAGGATGATGTAAACCGCAGCCTCAGCCTTCTTGGGGTGAGGAGCATCATGGGGGTCCCTTCCATCTTCAGCAGGTCAGTCCCAGAATGGGAAGAGAAGCTTCCAGCCAGGTTTCTGGAAGCAGTGGCCAGCCTTGGCCCAAGAGTGGCTAGCCTCACAGGACACTGAGGTTTAGGACCAAAAGGAGCCAGACATCTTCCTCGTTGAGTGCCCTTCCCACCCTCTCGCTTGGGCTGTCGGGACATCTGTGAGCGGAAACCACCCGGCTCTGGGCACAGAGCCAGACCCAGGCCAGCAGCCCCAAGATTGTGGTTCTGTCCCCAGGACCAGCATCCCCTAGCCCAACTCCCCTGTTTCCATTCCCCCGATCAGCCACCCCTTTCCGGCCTTCCCATGCCAGGTCCCCTCTCCACAGTCAGGATCTTCCAGGGAGAACTGAACAGTTGGAGCAAAAGAAACTAGAGACCAGATTTCAAGCCTTCTTATGAGCTGTGTGGCCTGAGGCAAGTAACTTAACCACTCTGAGTCTCACCAGTAAAATAAAGAGGAGAAAAGCATTTCTTGACCCACCTCACAAGGCCACCGCCAACATGGACATAAAAGGCAAAAAGGCCTTTGAAGGAAAAGAAAAGATGAAACTCAAATTCCAAGTACTAGTTTTCGGGGGACATATGGAGGGGGTGGAGAAGATGGGGAAACTGTGAGCTCAGAGGGGAAGCTGCAGGGAGGGAGCTCTGCCGTGACAGTTGGAGACCAGGTTTCACTTTCTCTGAAAGATAGCAATCATGGGTTGGTCCTTCTTAACGCTGTTGGAACATGAGAACTGAGGGGCCCTGGAGATGGTACCTCCCTTGGCAGACTACTGCTTTACTGTGGAGTCAGCTGAGGCCCAGGGTCTGACCCAGGCCTGCAGGTCATGCTTGGCAGCCCCAGCACATCTACCAGACTGGGACCAGCATCCTCAAGCAGAAATCTCAGGAGCCTAGCCAGAGGTTGCTCAAAGGAGGCTGTGGGAGGGGTCCTGGGGTTCCCTGGAACCTGGGCTGCTCCAGCTGGGGAAGCATTGCACATCCCGCTGCCACTGCGCTTGCACTCATTCAACAAACCTCTTTGGCCCAACTCCATGCCAGCCACTCACAGGAGATCAAAAGTTGGTTGGCAAAACCAACCGACTTCCATGCCAGAAGACTGCTGTCTGTGTCCCTGCCCACTCACTCCCTGGTCCAGCCAGGTGCTCACCTTGACTGGCGATTCCCCACCTTTACCAATCCCCAGCCCAGTCTAGATCTTCCTCTTGAGGTTTCCACTTCCTTCCACTGAATCCCTCGCCTCTGCCCACCCAACGGTGCTGTTCCCTGGGGCCCTGGGCAGGCAGGGCTCCTTCTGTATTTCATATCCCTGATTTCATCCTGGGACAGTCCCTGCCTCTCCCCAAGCCCTGACAGGGACCTGCCTCACTGTACTATGACTAGGATACAGAAACTCTAAGAAGCCCAGGCCTAGCTCAATGCTCAAGAGCTCACTGCCTGTCTCTGTTCCTGTCCATGGATCACCCCACTGGCAGGGGTGATCCTGTCTTCACCTCAGTCAGTCCTTCTTCCTGCCCACGGACCCTGAACTATCTCCTCTGTTTAAAAATGTCATTGCTGTACAAAGAGATGAGCTACCCTGTTTGCAGACCCCTGCAGGACTGAAAAGGCATTCATAGCTGGCCATGGCTATACATACTTATAATCCCAGCTACTCAGGAGGCTGGACAGGACTGTTAGTTAGAGGCCAGCCTGAGCTATACAGGGACACCGCCTCAAAATAAAGAGTCAGGCATGTAATGTCAGCATTTGGGAGATGGAGGCAGGAAGCTCACTCACTACAAGTTTCAGACCAGCCAGATTTATGTAACAAGACTCTGTCTCTAAATAAATAAATTCAATTAAATAAATAAGAACTACAACTTTAGACCAAGGTAAGATATTTGCTTAGATGTTTAAAACCCTGACATCATCCTACTGTTGAAGGGAAGAAACTAAAAACCTGGCCTGTCAACTTTGAAGAGCCGTGTTCTTAGCACAGGGCCAGTCAGAGCGCTGCACTGCACTGGTTCCAAGGACCACAGTCACTAAAGACAAAACCAGATTGTGTATTTGTTTGCTAGAATTGTCATGATGGTGTACAACTGTCCCTCAGTATTACAAGGAATTGGTTTCAGGGCCCCCTCCCTAAAGATACCCCAATCTACAAAGGCTCCAGTGCCATCTATAAAATGGCATAGTATTTGGGTGGAACCCACACCAGCCTCTGGCAGACATCAAACCATCTCTAGATGACTTAGAATTTCATTGCAATGCAAATGTGCTATACAAACAACCATGTTGTTGAATGAATCACAAGAAAAAAGAACGTTTGCACATGTTCCATATAGAGGAGACGACCACAGGCTCCTCTACATTTTTCATGCATACTTACTTGAATCCTCTGGTGCAGAATCTGTGGGGGGGGGCATTGCCCCACAGGCTGGGGGCCTTCAACAACAGAAATGTATTTTCCCATAGTCCTAGTGGCTGTCAGTGGGATTGGTTCCTACCCAGACCTCTCTCCTTAGCTATTTATTTATTTAGGAAGTTCTCACTGTGTAGTCCAAGCTGACCTCCAATTCACTCTGTAGTCTAGAGTGGCCTTGAATTCTCATTCCTCTTGCCTCAACCTCCCTAGAGTTGGTATTATAGACACATGTCACCTGGTCAGTGATCTTTATGCTGTGTCCTCATGTGACCATCCATTGGTTTCTGCATTTTCTGTGTCCTAATCTCTGTGTGTGTGTGTGTGTGTGTGTGTGTGTGTGTGTGTGTGTCTATTTGAGGGTGAGGGTGTGTTCCCATGCCTGTGCATGTGGAAGACAGAGGTCAGTGTTAGATGTCTTCCTCTATCACTCTTCACCTGTGTATGTATATGTGTGTGTGTGTGTGTGTGTGTGTGTGTGCGTGCTCACGTGCATGCACATGGAGGCCAGAGGAGGACATCAGGTATCCTGCTCTATCACTGTCTTATTCTATTGAGAACCTGGAGTTAGGCTGGTAGTCAACAAGCCCCAGCAACTCTTCTGCTATTTAGTGCTGGGGCTACAGGCCTGTATGAGCACACTCACCTTTTTACATGAGTTCTGGAGACTGGAATTCAGGTCCTCATGCTTACACAACAAGCACTTTTTCCATGGAGCCATCTCTTCAGAACCTAATCTTTTTAAAATAATATCAGCCATTGGGGCTGAAGAGATAGCTCAGTAGTTAAGAGCACTGGTTACTCTTGCAGAGGATCTGGGTTCAATTCCCAGCACCAACATGGTGGCTAACAACCATCCATAACTCCAGTTTCAGGGCATCTGATGCCTTCTTTTGGCCTCCATAAGTACTGCATGCACATGGTGCATTTACATACATGGAGACAAAACATTCACACACATTTAAAAAATAAAAAAAGGAAGGAAGGAAGAGACGGACTATCAGTCACACTGGATCAGAGCCCACCCAATGACTTCATTTTTCTGTTCCCGTCTTTAAAGACCCCATTTCCAAATACAGTCACATCAGAAATACTGTGAGCTAGGTAGGACTCACATCCCAACTGAGAACATGATCTAGCCTATAACAGCTTGTAAGAGGAGTCTCGAGGTTGGAGGGCAGCAGGAAGTGGGGACACCAGGGGAGGGTCCAGAGCGAGGTGCTCCACAGGGTAAGTGGGAGTGGCCCAGGTCCAGAGGCTGGCCTCAGCAGCATCAGTGCAAAGCGTGAGGGGAAGATGCGTCAGCGTTTCTGGTGAGGTCAGTGCCCAGTGACGTCCCTATCGCCAGCAGGAAAGGCTTGCAACAGCCAGTATAAATAGGATCCTCAACCACAGGGCTCGGGCTGTCCCTTCTTCCTGGGTCACGTCAGCCAGGCCCGCGTGATTTGGAGAGGAAGAGAGGATGGGTTTGTTCCTCAGAACTGCTATCTCCCAGCCTTTCCGGCCCACCCTCTGGCTGAGGGCCCTATCTCTCCAAATGCATAGACGGGACCTGTGATGGCCTGGGGTAGAATCCACTGGGCAGAGAGAGGGTGGACCCCCACCTGCTGGGTCAGAGGTGACCACCAACTCAAGTTCCAGCAGCCATTGCTTGGGAACTCAGCCTTCTGGACCCAGTCACATCCCCTCTTGGGGCCTCGGTTTCCCCTCTCTGTAAACTTTGGTGGCACAACTAAGTAACAACAAGAAAGTACAAGCAATCCAATTTGAAAATGGGCAGAAAGCTGGGTGTGGTGGCACTCAGGAGGTGGAGAAATGAGGATTGAGGCTATCCTTGGCTATGTAATGACGTTTTGGTTGTTAGCCTTAGTCTTTAACAACTGTGCCATAGCTCCAGTCCCTTGTCTACACAAAGAGTCAAGGCCAGTCTGCGCTATATGAAATCCTATCTTAAAAAAGGATGAAAGAAAAAAAAAAAAGCTTGGGATGTGTCCAGAGGTAGGGTGCTTGCCTAGCAGGCATGAGGCCCTGGGTTCCATCCCTAGCACTGAAAAAAAAGTAAAATTGGGCAAAGGGTGCTGGGGAGGGGGATTCCGTCAGTAAAGTGCTTCCTTGTAGGCATATGACCTGAATTTGATTCCCACAACCTGCATAAAAATGCCAGACATGGTGCATGCTTGTAATCCAGTGCTGGGGAGGAGGAGACAGGGAATATCTAGGGCTTACTAGCCAGCCAGTCTAGCCTAACTGGTGCACTCTGGGCCAATGAGAGACTCAAAGGAGGTAGATGATGTTCTTAAGGATGACACCCGAGGCTGTTCCCCAGCCTCCACATGCACATGCACACACCTACACACACACACACTACACACACACACACACACACACACACACACACACAGAGGCACAGGTATACCCATGTGTTCATTAAAAAAAAAAAAGACTGAACAAAGGATTTGAATTGAATAGAATGTTCAATAAGTGCACTCATGGACGCTCAACACCCTGAGGCACTGGGAAGCTGTAAATGCAGGTCACATGGAGAGCTTACCATGCCCTCCAGGGCTGAGTTAGAGAAAGACTAACAAATGTCAAAGATACAGAGAAGCCAGAAAGAACCCCTGTCCAGTGCTGGCAGAAATGTGAAACATTGCCTGGAAAATAGTTTGGCAGATGCAGCAATACACCCAGAAATTCCTCTCCTAGACTTATATCCCCAAAACCAAAACTATGTGCAAAAAACAATTTTTTTTTTTGCTGTTGTTTTTCTGGGACAGGGTCTCACTCTGTACCATAGGCTAGTCTGCAATTCATCAAAGGCCTGGCAACTTCCAGCCTCAGTCTTCCAGGTGCTGGGATCACAGGTGTGTGCACCACTATGTCAGGTCAAGAAAAAAAATCCACCTTGTTTTAATTAAAAAGCAAAACTGCACTGGAGAGATGGTTCAGCAGTTAAGAGCACTGGCTGCTCTTGCAGAGGACCCAGGTTCGAATCCCAGCACCCACATGGTGGCTAACAACCACCTGTAACTCCAGTTCCAGGTAATTCAACACCCTCTTTTGTCCTCCAAGGGCATCACATGACACAGGTGCACTTGTGGCCACATACACGTAGGCATAACATTCATACACACAAATTAAAAGTAAATAAAAATTAAAAAGCAAAACCAGGCAAGTGTGGTAATGCGTGCCTTTAATCCCTGTACTTGGAAGGCTAAGACAAGTGGATCTCTGTGAGTTTGAGGCCAGCCTGGCCTACATAGTGAGTTCAAGCCAGTCAGGACTACATAGTGAAACCCTGTCTCAAAACAAAAATCAAATCAAATGAAAAGCCAATGCCAGGTGTGGTGACACATGCTTTTAATCCCAGCACTTGGGATACAGAGGCAGGCAGATCTCTGAATTTGAGGCCAGTCTAGTTTACATAGTAAGTTCCAGGCCATATAGTGAGACCTATCTCAAAAAACCAAAACAAAACAAACAAAAAAGCAAAACCAGAAAACACATACCTACATACAAACTTCCAAATGATCACAGGAATAATTATTTACAGTCACCAAAAAGCACAAACCTAGTTATCAATAGGAAATGGATAAAGCATAGTGCACCCAACAGTACACTACAATATTATTAAATTACAAATAAGAGTGCTGTGTTAGCCGGGTGTGGTGGTGCACGCCTTTAGTCCCAGCACTTGGGAGACAGAGGCAGGCGGATCTCTGTGAGTTCAAGGGCTCAGCCTGGTCTACATAGCGAGTTCCAGGTCAGCTGGGGCTACAGCGAGACCCTGACTCAAAAAGACTTAAAAAAAAAAACAGAAAACAAAAAACGTGAGTGAGGTGCTGACACATGTCACAACATGGGTAAGCCTTGAAACCCTTATATCAAATGAAGGAAGCCGACAGGAAAGGCCAGGCACTCACACTGTGTGATGGTGTGAATACTCACCAAGTCAAAAACAGACAGCAGATTATGGGTTCCAGGAGTCGGGAGAACCCAGGGATGGGAAGTGATTGCTAAAGGGATTTGGGGGAGATGACAGGGCTGTTCTGGAATTAGACAGTGATGATGTTTGTGCAACCCTCAATGAACAAAAAACACCGGATTACATATACTTGATGGTGTCTGTTTCAACCTGCGGCGATGGTACCAACTTCTTGGGACACTGAAGTGTCACTCAGGAGCCTCAGCATTTGAACCTGGCAGGTCCTGGGGCAGACAAAGACACACATTAGTTTATGTCATCAGTGGCTTTGGGGCAGTTGGGAAAGGCGGGGTTACGTAAGGCCCAGTGAGCAAGGACATGCCAGGTCAGGGAGGTCATGGGGCCCCAGGGATCCCCCATTCCCTGCCTTCCACAGAGCCCTTCTGAGACCTGGCCTGCTAACAGTGCAAGGAGCCTAGCTATTCTGTGGCCTGTGCTTCCCAATGGGTGACTGACCCTCCCAGAGGCCTGAAGCCCTATTCAGAGGAAGGTCAGTGGGAATTCCCTTTAGCTCCATTCCCCTCTCTGTCCCACCCACCACTAACCACCACCATAGTTCCTATAACTAAGCCTACCTCAGGGAACCCCAGACCAAGGGAAGCCAAGGGACCCACTATCCACTGACTGGCTGGCCCAGGCTGACCCTGCTGCACTCTCTGAGCCAAGGTCATGCACAATGAGGCAACATGCAAAACGACCACAGAGGGTCCACAGCGCCCACAGAGCTGAGTGCTCCTTCACAGCTCTAAGCCTGATACACCACGCCATATGATGGAAGTCCAACTGCACCCTGACTTTTCTTATGATGACAACATAGAATACTGGCCCCCATTTTTTCAGACAGGTCTCATGTATCTCAGGCTAGCCTTGAACTCACAATATACCTGAGGATGACTTGAGCTTCTGTTCCTCCTGCCTCCATCTCTGAGTGCTGGGATTATAGGTACATGCCACTAACATGGGTTTATGTGGTGTTGGGGATTGAACCCAAGGTTTCATGCACGTTAGACAAGCACTCTACCAAATGAGCTACATTCCCAGTCCTTAGAATGCCTGTTTTGAAGCATCAGATTCTTGTCTAAAATGTTTGGGTGCCCTGGCACCAAATCAGGTATGTTTCTACATTCACCACGTGCTGGGCCTGGCGCTACACACTTCATGCAGGGTATACCACTCAATCCTCACAACCACTTTAGGACATAGGTATTATCTTGCAGACGAAGAAATGGAGGCAGAATCCTGAGAGGAGAAAACACAGGCTGGAGCCCCGGCAAGTCTTCCTAGGCCAAGAGACCGACCTAACAACTTCCATGGATCATCTAGAACTGATGTTGCCAACTCAATGGAAACAAAAATAACAGTGTCATTGTGGGGAACAGGGTGGGGGTGATGTGCTCAGGGGGGTAAGGAGGCACAGATCAGGTAGGAGTGACAGAGTCTGGCGGAGAGGTAAATAAGGAGAGCGTCACTCCCCACTGTGGAGGGACCTATACAACACAGCCCAGAGGAGATACCTTGTTTCCTTTTGGGTTACCATGCCACTAGGCCCCTCCTACCTCTCCAGCCTCCATCAGACATCTCTCACTGGACACCTTCTCTGATCTTCCTCCATTCATCAGGGAGGTTAAGTTCACACCCCAAGGCCTTTACACAGCTGTCCCCACTTCCTCAAAACTACCCACCCAGCTATCATCCAGGCATCAAAGTCCAGTCCAAGCTCCCCCTCTTCAGGGAAGCCCTCCTTGACTTCTTCCACCTTGCACTCATCTGCCTCCCTCTGACCCTCCCAGAGTACCTAGTGTCACCTCTGTGCAGCACTCTTCAGACTGGGGCACTTTTACAATTCTGGGCTGTGAAAGCTAGATTCCACACTGTTTTCCGGGTTCTCTATTGCTGCTTGAAAACAGAAAGAGCCCTAGAAGACAGTAGGTGCTTAAGAAACACTCAGCGAACAAACATGTGGCTGCCCAGACGTGGCCATTTGCCAAAACTGAGGGAAGGGATTTGTGGCTTCCAGACTGCAGGACCCAGACATGTGCCTGTCTGTACCTATGCATGACCTAGTCCCTTTCCCTTTCCCAAGGAATCAAATCTCTGCCTTCCTCGGCACACAGAAACATGTGATCTTCTGGGCAGCCTAGAAAAGATGCTGACTTTTTCCTTGACTCTTTTTTAAAGCAAATTAAAAAAAATCTGCTTTTTTGACCACTCTAGATTGCAACATTTTCCAGGAAAAGTAGTTGAATAAGAAAAGTCCGTCACGTTTCTCCTTCCTTTGTAGAACTAACTTGGGCACCAGTTCCACAAGGGCAACACCTACCAACCTCGCAGAAAGAGAGACATTGCTGCTGGAGTGATAACTCTGCTCTGTGTGTGTGTGTGTGTGTGTGTGTGTGTGTGTGTGTGTGTGTGTGTGTGTGTGGTGTATGTGCATGTATGCATACCTACATGTGAAGGCCAGAGGTTGATGTTAATGTCTGATACCATCTTTAATCACTCTCCACCTTTTTTTTCAGACAGGGTCTCTTTCTAAACATGAAGTTTGCCAGTTTGGCTAGATTGGCCAGCAAGCTCCAGGGATCTGCCTGTCTCTGGTCCCTCAGCATTGGGGTTACAGGCCTATACCATAGCACCCAGTTTTATGTAGGTATTGGAGGTTGGAACTCAGGTCCTCATGCTTATGAGGCAGGCTCTTTCCGACCAAGCCTCCTCCCCAGTCCCTGTCTTTATAAAGACAAAGAACAGTTTACAACACTTTTCATCCCCTTATTATACAAGGCTGGGCATGGAGACAAACCAGCAAGAAAGAGAGACTGATAACTGAGTATTCACTGTGAACATCTTTTTACATCCTGGTTTGGAGGGGTGAGCAAAGGCCTGGATGGCCCAATGTTGGATGCCCACTCCTCACCCCTGTCCACAGGAGGGGTCCACCAGACCTGGCCTTTGCCGTACCTTGGGATCTACAGAGCCCCTGAGCATACTGTACTGGATGAGTCAGAAGCCGCCCCTGGGCTGAGGTCAGAAGGAAGCACATCTCTGCCACTTAGCTGGCAGTCTGAGCCAGCCTGGCATCAGAAGCCAGCCATCCCAAGCTCCATGGGGTGTGTGTGGGGGGGGTGTATCACACTCTAGGGAAGGCAGTGAGCCCAGCCAGAGGGGCTGAACCTAGGTTCCACAACTTGTCCCCACTCACAGGGAAAGATGCAGGGGTCTCCTCTTTGCTGGTTTTGCTGCTTTGGCCTTGAGGTTGAAAGCCCCTCTTCTTGCACCAGAGTTGGGGGGTGGGGCGAAGGGAGGGGGCAGGGAGGTGGGAGGAACTTGGAAGAACCGCACCTATTCTGGTGCAGCTGCTTCAGACAGCAAGTGTGGCTGAGGTCAGACTGTGCTCCACAGAGAATACACATGGGAGAAAAATGGTGGGAAGAGGTGGGCTCCCCATGAGGCTAGAACACACAGTGACTTCAAGGCAAAACTGCCGATCAGCACACTGAGAGAATGACTTGGAACAGGCGCTGTAGAAAGACAGCTTCCTCCTCATCTTATTTTTGGGCAGGCCCCAAGGAAATGCCTCTTGATGGCTTTGATACAAAAAAGTGATGCATCCTGCAATTCCAAAGACAAAGAAGGTCTTCAAAGGGTGCTGTTTCCAAGGATGGCAGGAGGAGGTAGCAGGTCACCCTGTCTTTGAATGAGCTTGCAATCAGGAAGGCAGAACCAAACTGCATCACTCAAATGCTAGGCACCTCCACAGTCTAGAAAGCAGAGCTTAATAGCCCAAAGTGGATACAACCCAAATGTTATTCAATAAGACAATGAACAAGGGGCTGGAGAGATGGTCCAGTTCCAGGGGATCCGACAGTCTCTTCTGTCCTCCACGGGCATTGCATGACATGGGTGCACTTACCTACATGCAGGCAATACATGTATACACATAAAATAAAAATAAATTTAAAAAAAGACAATGAACAAACAAACGCAGTGTATGTGCACGATGGAGTACTATTTATCCATGACGAGGGATGATGTACTGACACATACTACAGTGTGGATGACCCTCAAGAACATTAAGCTATGTGAAAGCAAAGATAACATGAGAAATCACGCACTGTGTGGCTGAGTGATTCTGTACGTGTGAACTACTCCAGAGAGGTAAATGCAGAGAGAGAATGCAGGGAGGAAGGAATGGGGAATGTCTACTGAGGGCATGGAGCCTCTTTATGCAATGGTGAAAATGCTTTGAACTAAATGGAGTGGATGATGGCTAAATGCCACCAAGTTACCCACTTAAAAATGGCTGTCAAGCCAGTGTGGTGGCACACGCCTTTAGTCCCAGCACTTGGAAGAGGCAGGCAGATCTTTGTGAGTTCAAGGCCAGCCTGGTCTACTTAGTGAGTTCAGGTCAGCTGGGACTACAGGGAGACCCTGTCTCAAAAAGACAAGAGAAAAAAAAATGGCTGTCAGTACACCCATATCCCAACACTGAGGAGGCTGAGGCAGGAGGATAGTGAGTTCCAGGCCAGCCTCAAATACATAGTGAGATCCTGTCTCAAGAAAATAAGATGAATTTTATGAGAATTTTACTTCACTTTAAAAAATTTGAGGGCCGAGGAGATGCAGTGTTTAAACTGTTTTCTGCATAAACATGAGGACCCGAGTTTGGATCCCCAGCACTCACATAAAAGCAGGGTGTGGTAGCACGTATCTGTCACCCCAGAATAAGTAGACCCCAGGGGCTCTCGGGCCAGCCAGTCTAGCAGGAACAGCTAATTCCAGGTTCAAAAAAGACCCTGTCTCAAAAATTGAGGTGGCAATGGGGCTGGAGAGATGGCTCAGCAGTTAAGAGCACAGGTTTGCTCTTGCAGAAAACCCAGGTTTGGTTCCCAGAGCCCACATGGCAGCTCACAACCATCTATAACTCCAGTTCCAGGGGATCTGAAACCCTCTTCTGGCCTCCACAGGCATTGTACATACATGGAACAGTTACATACATGCAGGAAAAACACCCATACACATAAAATAAAAATAATTTTTTAAAAAATGAGGTGGCACTCCAAGTGCGGCATGCACCTTCAATCCCAGCCCTGTGAGATGGAGGCCAGCCTGGTCTACATAGTGAGTTCCAGGCAGCCTGGAACTAGGGAGACCCTGTCACAAAAACAAAAATAAGGCCTGGTGTGGTGGCACGCACCTTTAATCCCAGCACTCAGGAGGCAGAGGCAGGTGGATCTCTGTGAGCACCCTCCACACACATGCACATACATGCATACACCATGCACATGCAATATATATATATATATTATATTATATATATTAAGACAAAATTTAATGCTGGGGTGTCACTCTGTAAGAGAGAAGCCTTGAGTTTGCCCTCAACACAAAGAGGGAGGAAGGATGGAAGAAGGAGTGGGTGAGGGAGGCGGGGAAGGAGGAGGTGAAAGGGAGATGTGCAACAACCTCAGGAAAGCCAACAGGCCTCCAAGGTGTCATGAGGATGGAGGTGCAGGCTGACCAGCTCTGAGGGAGACCATGCACAGCAGGGGCTGTGTTCCACAAGGTTGTGCTGGGAACAATTCACTTGTGAGGCCAGATGAAAGGGAAGTTGAGGCACTGAGGCCCAAAGGGACAGGAACACATACAAAAGCATTGTAGGTCAATCAGGGGGCCTGGAAGGGGCAGAGGTGCCAGATAGGGAGGGGTAGGGACTGGAGAGTGGGGGATGTCTTGGGGGGTTCAGGCAGGATGCAGAAGGCAGAGCAGGCTTGCTTTGGTCACAGCAGGAGAGGGGACAGAGAGGAGTGGGAAGTGGAGCCAATTGAAGCCAGGGAGGAGAGTTAAGGGGAAGGTGTGGGCAGAACAGTCCACCTTGTCCTGGGGAGCACAGAAGCCCTGGAGAGAAGAAGCAGGGGGTGAGGGGAGCACACGCATGATCATGGAAATACAAATGATGCCCTCTCACAGATGTACATATAAGCAGCCACACATGAGGATACATGCAGAAATGGACCAGGCCCACAGTGGACACTCATACATCATAGCCACAGGTGGCCACAGACACCCAGACATCCACCACAGAGGACCAAGTAATGGCTGCACCAGGACACACGGTCCCTTCTACACATGGATAGGTGGCTATACATGTGTATGTGTGCATACACACACACACACACACACACACACACACACACACAAAACACCACACACACAGCACCCATGGTGCCACAACTAACGCCTTGGGACATTCTGGGCCCCCGTGACAGGCAACCATGGCTTAGAACCCCAGCACCATGACCTGCTTGGGAAAGTGACACAAATCAGGGCCCTTGCCCAACACCCACACCCTATGCAGCCCAGGGTCAGGGAGGAGCCAGGATCAGGACTCTCGTGCCTGCCAACGTACCCATTGCCACTGGCAGCAGACACCAGGCCACCAATGCAGACAGCTGGGATTACAAGGGATCTTGCAAAAATCTTCCCCATCCTTCAGGGTTCAGGGTTCAGCTAAACTCTCTCTCTCTCTCTCTCTCTCTCTCTCTCTCTCTCTCTTCTCTCTCTCTCTCTCTCTCTCTCTCTCTCTCTCTCTCTCTCTCTCTTCGAGGCTTGGTGGGCACATGCAACCTTTAAGAATTCTGGCTTTGCTATCTCCAGCAGTTTGACCCCAAGTCACTTCTCTCTGTGCTTTATGTCCATCTTCATAAAGTGGGGTAACAGAAGACTGAATGTACTGATGAATCAACAGGGAACACGCCTCTTGGCCCCCCACCCCCAGTACAGAAGAGGGCACCCAAGTGAATGAGAGAAGCAGCCTCCTCTGTGCATGTGCCCAGCCAGCTTCAGGCAGGCACACCTTCCCTTCCCTGCCTCCTGCCAGGGCCTTTCCAGGGACAGGATCCTGGGACCCAAAGGTGGCAGACACTTCCTTTTCTCATTCCTACAAAGGAGCAAGAAGCCAACTGGGGCAACTTGGCACACACAGGACCAAGATGGGGTTGAGGTCTTAAAACCCCAAATTTATACTACAGTCTTTGAGGAAGACTTGAGAGGTGGCTTCCAATGCACTAGCAGGCAAATTAGAGAAGGTTGAAGCACCCTGGCTGAGGCCCCCTCCTGTCCCATCCCCACCTGGTCAGGTCCACATGTCTGCAGAACCTGGACCCCAACTGCCTGATGGAGGCCCAGGCACACTTCTATTGACTTAGGGAGTAGGGTAGGCTTGCCAACCCCAGCCCAGGCTGACCACACTGACTTCCTCTGACCTGGAACCCCATGGAGGCCCATGTAGGATGAGGGGGTGGGTTGGAATCCCTACTTAGGCTGGAGGCTGCTAGGCCCAATGTACAGCAGCAGCCTCCAGTGAGTGGAGACTAGTCCTAGGGCACCTCACCCAGGTGGAGACCCCTCCCTGGAACAACTCCTAAGCCCCATGCCTATGATCCCATGTGTCTGAGGCCCCCTCAGAACTCCCTCAGTGAACTTCTCAATCTGTGATCTACTGGAGGCTAGAACCCAGTCTTGGGACCCCAAGGACTCCAATGCCCTGAGAGTTAAAGCTGTCCACAGAGATGCTCAGATGTGGACCGAGATAGGACTGGGCACGTGGACATACAGACCTGGGTCCATCTGACTAGCCCACTGGGCCATGGCTCTGATCTGCTTTGGAAACTGGGTGAGGCCTGAGTTCCTTTGAGAATCAGGGTGACAGAAGCACTCAACCAGTGCACAGGCAGGTCAGACCCCCTGAGCTGCACAGGGCTGGGGGTGGGGCTCTTAGATGTCAGACAGGCAGCCCAGGACCCCAAACCACCTCCAATGCAGATCGCCTCCCAAGCCAGCACCCACACCGGTCCCCAGGAGAGGAACCAGGACTTCCCCATCCTACTCCCAACCGCAGACAAGCTCCAAGGAAATGCTCTCTCCCAGAGTTCTAGAAGGAGCTGCTTCCTGGGTTTCCATATACATGGAGAAACTGAGGCTAAAGGAAAGGGCTGCCAAGGTCTCCCACCACTCACTCACCAGACTGGACTGTGCTCTAGACTCATCTGATCTGCAGCCTGAGGCCTGAGCCTTGGGGTCCCCAGAATCAGGTGGGCACACTGCCAGAGGCCTGGCCCCTGTGCTGGCCTTTCTGGGAGCCACTGCAACCTGGGTACCCAGAAGTCACACCCTTCTTCTCCTTCTGAGCCAGGGCGGGTCTGGGCTGAGGGCACCTGATAACCTCCTAGGGCATGTGTGGGGCCCAGACGCCTGCAATGGAGTCCTGGCCCTGCTTAGCAGGAGGTGGCCTCATGACAGGAAAACCCAGGCCCAGATGTGCCCAGCCATATAGCACCAGAGGATGAAGAGGGTCTAGTTGGCCTCTAGGGCCCTGCTCTGCCCTACTAGCCCCACACCTCAGCAGGAAGAGGCTGGGCCACCACGCTAAGGAAGCCCTTCTGACATAAACTGTGTGACCTCTCACACAAGAAGGACATCAGGACTTAAGTGAGGTGCTAAAGAGAGCAGGCAGTAGCCTGAGAGAAAGGTGTTCAAGGGCTCTCATTGTTGGGTTTCCCAGCAGTCCAGCCAGGGGTCTTCTAGGCAACAGGGCCCTGGAATCTCTTCTGGTATCCAGAACTAAGTTATTCTACAAGCAACAAGGAGTGAAGAGAGCCCAGACTTTAGATGCAGACAGTTTTGGCTGGGAACCACGTGACTAAGTCATGCCATTGCTGGAAACTTCGGTTCCTCATCTGTCACACATACACACAGACACACATACACACAGACACCCCACACGTACAGCCTGGGAAGCTGTTGTGAGAAGACAAGGAAATGTGGTAAACCTGGCTAAGTCAACAACTCAGGGAGAGACCAAGACCTGACAATGGCTGACACTCTGGCCCAGAGGACACCACACAGCCTGGTCAATAGCAATTCTTTGATTTATTTACACAGCTGATAAAAATAAGAGAGATGTAAAAATACTTTCCTTGGGAGCCCCAGGAGGGGAAGGCACTATGGAAATTCACCTGGCCAGGAAGGCAATCCAGGCCAGAGATCAGATTCCAGCCCAGGGCAGCCAGACTGAGCTGGACAAGGCAGGGGTGGCTCAGGCCTCAGGCAGGGACCGTGCAAATGCCAAGGCCTCAGAGAAAGTGATGGGTTGGGGGCCCAAGCCCCGAGCACCAGGGTGTCCTTCGTGGGCAGACACTTGATGGGGCCAGTACCTGCCCACTGCACCTAGGGGTGCACACACATATCCACAAGTGCCAGCGCCACACAGCTTACATACAGACAGCAGAATGAGGGGTCCCTTGGTAGGATCAGGGGCTCATTCTGGAGCTTTAGGAAATAGCTTAGAGAAGTCTCTGAAAGCCCAAGGCAAGGGAGGGCCAGAAGCCTGCTGTTCCCTAGGGGCCCGCTGCGGCCAGGCCTTCTTGCCTTCGCTGGAGTACCTGGATGACACTTCCAATCCCATCTTCAGGCACCTGGGGGTGAGCAAGCAGAAGAAAGTGTCAGGTCTGAATCTGAGGACTGGCTGAATCTGCCCAGGAATGCCCAGCTGGGACTACTCAGGCCTCAGCATCCTTCCAGGAGCCTCCAGTCCAGTCCATGACTTACCAGGGCATGGTCAAAGTTGAAGGTGCTGATATAATAGGCAGAGATGTCCGCAGCAGCCAAGGGACCTGCAATCTGGGCCACGATGCCACATTCATCTGAGGTTGAAGACACATGGCTCACCTTAGCTGCTGTGGGTACCCTACAGGCCCTCCCTGCCCCCAACACAGGGAGTAAGAGGCCCTCACCAAAGCCCAGGGGCTGTCCCCCGATGCGCACCATCCTCCACAGCTCCCCAGAGGAGCTGGTCAGCAGGAGGTCACTGGGGAACCTGGGGAGGTATGTGGGTGGTGGGAAGGGAGCCCCATTTACCTCCACCCACTGCGAGCCCTGGGGTAAGTCCTTCCTGTCAACCTCAAGAAAAAAGAGCCTGGCTCCCCACCTCCACCTTCCCTGGGGCTGGTTTAGGGTCTGTGGCATATTTGGAGTCAGGGGAAGGGTCACATACTTTTTCTGTGTCTCTGCATCCATGACAATGGAGATGTAACCCTCAATGAGGGAGAAAGCGAAGAATGGGATGGAACTTGGCTCAGGACCACCTGAAGATGTCTCCTTGGGGACACTGGGGAGGGGTGACAGGGTCAAAAGCTCTGCCAGGCATATAGCACTCTCCATTTCCTGACTACCAGACCCCAGGGAAAGTGCTGGCATGGACACTCTAGGTAGGTCCTTCCCTCCCATCTCTGTTCCACTGTGAGGAGTCCTGACCTCCTGAAGGACCCACCCTACCTGTGCCCAAACAGAGAATCCTGAGGCAGAGGACCTGACTGGGCAGTGTGGTTATCAAGTGGCTAAGGGGTAACTTCCTAGAACCTGGGTGAATGATATGGACTGCCAGGAACCCTAAGACACTGAGTAGGGTATAGTGACAGAAGGGTCAGATAGGACAAAGGTAGTAAGTCAGAGTGTGGGGATACTAGGGTGAGGCCAGGGGTCAAGTACATGCACGGCCCACCTGTGTGAGTAGAAGAGGACATCGATCAGGGTGGTAGCGATGGCTGGCAGAGTCTCAGGGTCCAGTGTGAGGACACAGAAGCGGTTTTGTGGGCTCTGAATGGGATGCACCGTGGGGCTGGGCCCTGCTCAGAATGCGTGGGGCAGGGACAGGGACAGGGTGAAAAAGCATTTGTGGGCTGGGGTGACCCCTGGTGGCTGGGCAGGGAAGGACCTGGGTATACCCACCCCATCTTCCATGTTGTAAGGTGGTGTTGGTTGATCCCTCACCTGAGGACCCACCCCTACAAAGCCAGTCCCCACCCTCTTGTTCCCCCTCCCCCATGGGAAGAGGCCCCACCCAAGTCTGGGTGTCTGGGGGCAGACCTCACCATGCTGGGCTCGGGGAAAGCCATTGCTGGAATTGTCCCTGGCAACAGGCACAGGCTCCCCGCCTACTTCACGGTAAATGTCAAACTCCTGAGCCAGTGTGTGGATCACCACTGACAGGTCTTGTTCCCGCACCTGGGTGAAAACAGTTGGACACACCTTATGGAACCCCCAGACACCTTTGTTAATTCCACCCTGCACCAGCACCTGCCAAAACTCACCAGGATGAAGTCAGTCTGGTATGTGGACAACATCAGCACAGACACATGGTGTTCAGCCAATGGTGCAATGACAGATCGTGCGATCTTGGTGACTCCAGCAGCCTGCACTGCTGCACCACTGTGAGATGATACATTCATCACCAGCCATGTGGCCTCTGCCACTTGCAGGAACTCAGACTGGGGTAGCTCTGTGAGCAGGAAGTACATACTTGGTTAGAGTCTACCTCTGAGTCCCAGTTTCTCCATCTATGCCTTGGAGGGTTCTAGTAAGGCAGGGCAGGTCTGGAGACTAGGGCTGTCTCTCACTATTTCTGCCCGGCCTTACTAGAACCCTCCAAGGCACAGATGGAGAAAGTGGGACTTGGAGAGCTGTTGGGCTGGGGATCAAACCCTCTCAGTAAACATAAATGTTCCAAATTCAGACCTGGGTCAAATCCCATGCACTTGCTGTGTAACTTGGGGCAAGTGCTATTCCCCCGACCCCTTTGAGGCATTGTCTTACAATGCAGCTCAATCTGGCCTTGAACTCAAGTTGATCCACTTGCCTCAGCCTCCTGGGTGCTGGGATTACAGACACAGTTCGGTCTTAGTTCTTGTTTTTTTTTTTTTTGTTTTTGTTTTTTTTTTGAGACAGGGTCTCCATGTAGCCCAAGCTGGCCTAGAACTCACTATGCAGATCAGGCTGGCCTTGAACTCACAGAGGTCCAACTGCCTCTGCCTCTCACTTAAAGGCATGCACTACCACACCTGGCTCAGCCTCAGTTTCATGTCAGTAAAATGGGCCGGTAATATTCCTCAGGACCTTTCTGCGAGTTAATGGGCTTTATAGCACAAGTTACCACCAGAGGGAGCCAGCCCATCATGTTGGTTGGGGAAGCTCTCCCTTTGCAGACTTCCCTGAAGAACAGGGAAACTAAGTCCTGTGGGAGGGAGGCTAGGCCAAGCTCCGGCTGGCTGGCTTGAGACTCCAGGCCTTTGAGGATGGGCCAGGCAAGGAGAAGTGGGAGCCAGAAGTCAGCTCCAGGGCCCTGGGAAGGACCAGGCTGGTGTCCAGTCCTGAGCAAGGGACAAGGGCCAGGGTGGTTGTTGTTCGCCAGAGCACAGCCAGGAGGCCCCAGGACCCTGCTCTGGGCTTGTTGCCTGCTCCTGCATTCCTTCCCCAACCCTCAGACTCCTGGAGTTGCCAGACAGCTGGCCCACACTGGGGAGATAAATCCAAAAGGAAGTAATATCCAGGGGGTTAAAACAGTTGTAGGAACATTCCTCCACCACACACACACACACACACACACACACACACACACTCTGGCCTAAAACTGTAACTGAGGCCCTCTTGATGGCCTAGATTCACACCCAGTCCCTCATGGATTTTAAGATTATAAAGCTAAACCGCCACCATAACTATACCCATTTTACATAAGTGAAAACAGCTCAGATTAGGGTAAATTATTTGCTCAAGTGAGTGGTGGGGAATTCGAACCCAGACCTAGACGCTAGATCACTGTATCTGGTGAGAATCCTGCTTAAAGGGGGGCATGGGCCAGTTCCCACCTTTAAAGCCCTCCTCGTCCACCATGAGTGTGTAATCCTCCGGGGTCTCCGTCAGGCTGAAGAACTTGCACCTGGTGGGGGGTAGGGAGGCTCTTCATCCCGGTGCGAACCTACCCAGGGCAGGAGAGGGCAGGTGGACTTTGCTCCAACCGCCCTACAGGACCCCCGCCCGGCGCCTTCCTGACCCGCCCTCAGGCCTCATTTCTTTCCAGGAGCACTTGGGTAGGAGTCCCAACTCCCAGATCTCCGGCTGCTAACCAACTCCAGACCTCCCTCCATTCCACACTGTAGCTACAGCCCGGGAGGTGTCGAACCTTGGGCCCCATTAGATAGCTCTCAGATCTCATGTCAGGCATCTGGAAGGAGTTGGCATGCCCTCACTTCATACCCTAGTAATTGAGCACTGCCCACCCTAGGCTGTGTGCGCCTTGACAAGCCCTGGAAGGGGGCCTCACCAGGCCGGATAGGCGGCGTCCCAGGAAGGGTCGGCCCAGGCAGGATGGTGGCCTGAGGGGAGAGCCTCCCCACCCGCTACCCACTGCTAAGCAGCGACCCTATCCTCTGAGCCTGACCCGAAGCGACTGCGGAGCCCCCACCCGACCTGCGCCCCCGAACCCGGGCGCGCACCGGCTGCGACCGGGCAGGAAGAGCAGCTTGATGAGCGGGTGGGTGTAGAGCCAGAGACCGGGGCGGGCGAGGCTCAGCACCCGCACCCGGTGCTCTAGGATGTGCAGCTCCATCGCAGATCGCTCAGCCCCGGCCCCGCAGCCTGCTAAACCCAGGCCGGAGGCGGGGTGGCGTGGGCGGCGCCCGGGACTTAAAGGAGCCGCTGTGCGCCAGCATCCACGCCGCCCGCTACGCCTGGGACCCGCCTAGCCCAGCGTCCCACTCACTCCTGGATGGCCACGCCTCCCGGGACACACGACCTATGCGAGGTGACCACGCCTCCTCCTGATGCCAGGACTTCACTTCTCAGCTTGTAGCCCTCGGAACCCTACCCCGGACAGCTCCACCCCTGTAGCCTTGGCCCGCAGAACCCTGCCTGACCCCACCCTCTCCCAGTCCTGCAGGCCCCGCCCTTTCCGCGGGCAGGACGCCCGCTGTGTAGTTTGGGAGCGTTTGGGAAGCTAGGGGTCGTTTCTATCTAGGTTCGCACGTGGCCTTTACGGTTGTGATCAAGACTCGGAAGAGCCTTAGACATACAGTTAGACTGGGGCTGGACGATGTCCCCAAATTCCTGGAACGTGGAAGGTCAGAGACTGAGGTGGCCTGTGATTTGCTACCAACAGAGTGCCTTTTCTGTGCTTCCTCATATTGATGGGGGCAGGGAGAACAGAGCTGGCAAGGATGGTGGTTGGCTAAAGTCCCAAAGCAAGGGCTGCCCAGGATTGGGATTGAGAATACCCACCCCTACTTTGCGATTGGGTTGGCCAGCTGAAACCTGGCCTGGATGGCTCCGTTTATCACCCGACTTCCAGGGTAGAAGGTTCCCCATTAGGGACAGACATGGAGAAAATGGAGAGTCCTAGTCACCTGTCTGAGTAACATAATGTGGGGTGGGGCCTGGAAGCAGCCCAGACCAAAGCTTGAGGTCCATCACTGCAAAGCAAACTCAGAAGTACTTGGACCAGGAATGCCCAAAGCTCAGATTCTGGGGCAAGAAGCCATTACAGCTGAGGATGGCTGGGCACTCAGACCAGACTTGAGCCCTGTAGAATCCCCTCAAAGCTTTTGGCCATTAGCATAATTCAACTGGCCTGAGCACATCTAAATTTGCTTCAGATCTGAAGAGGCCCCAAGCCCTGGCAGACATCCCAGGTATGATCAAGTTTCTACAGGTTTAAGAAGACCCCAAGGCTGAGCAGGAATCAGCAAGCTCAGGTTGGCTCCATGGCAGAGCCCAGCATGCTCCAAGGGGCCCTTGTTTGACCCCATCCTCAGCCTCAGATTGGAGGTTTTCAACCATTTAGGTTATATTGGCCTGGGGCCTGACTGGGACCCAGCAGGTTTGTGCAGGACTTCTGCCTGCTCTGAATCCTGCAACACCTGCAGATGGAAGCTGGGCCCATCCTCCTTCCTGGACTCTCCAGCCAGGGAACTCTCATGGAACACTGTGCAGCCACCACATCCTGGCCTGTCCCCTGGAGAACTGGGGGAGGAGGCATGCTTCCCAAAGGCTGAGCTCAGCTCATCCATGGCAGGTATGGATGGGGTGGCAAACTGCAGGGGTGAGACCAGGAGGCAGGAAGTGGGTGGTATTCCCTGCGTCTCTGGTGGCCATTCCCCTCTCTAGCCTCAGTATCACCCAGCTCTACCAGGACATCACGTTCCAGGCCCAGGCTATGCCTGAAAGCTCCCAGGGATCTCTGTTTCTCCCTCCCTGTTCCCTCTGGCTATGGTCTGGCCCAGATTGGTCTCAGGCCAGGAACAACCACTATTGTTTGACTGGAAAAGCTGCTTCCTCAGCAGAAGGTGGGGGGGGTGGGGTTGCTCTCCCAGGGACACCCTGTTCTCACCATTGCCAGTTATCAGGTTGTCACCAACCACTTGCCTGGTCCCTCAGTGGCAGTCTGCTCTTGGAACCTTGGTCAGGAGAGATGCTGAGGGGCTCTGGGTACAAATGTGGTAGCAGGGGGACAAGGATGGCATAAAACTTTCCCATTCAGCTCATTTCCTATCAGGCACAACTAACCCAGCCTGGTAGGTATAGCATTTTATCAAGGATGCAGGCTTTTCTTTTCATCTGTCTGGCTATGGTGGAGGTCTGCATTTATAGCACCTCACACCTGGCCAAGCCCCTGACCTAGCATCTAGGTGTGGCCTTCGGAACAGCTTTTAGTTACCTCTTCAGGAAGGCCCCCCCCCCCCCGCAGTAAAAAGCAGAGAGCAAAGCCTTGGGGCTCATTCCCTGGGGTGCCACATCCATATCAGAAGATGGACATAAGGCAGTGGAGAAGGGTTGAGAGAGTAGAGCCAAGAAAGGGCTGACTGATTTGGCACCTCTTCTGCCAAAGGTACTTCTCAAAGAGGCTTCTGCTGGGCTAGGGGCCCAGGATGGAGGGGAACATTCCTTCTTGGTCCCTAGCTGTACACAAGTCTGTTTATTTCTGTACAAAATCATGTTTCTATTATACACAAGGAGCACCCCACCCCTTCCCCTCAGGCCAGCACCCTATCTCTGGGGAACATCCCCCAGGAGGAGGGGGCTGAGTGAGGCCCCACCCACTTGGCTGTAGCCTCTGCCTGTGTTAGCTGGACCAGCTTGACTCTAGAGAAAATAAATAAGGAGGCTCAGGCAGAATCTGTGTTGGGCCAGCCAGACTCTATCCCAGCCCAATGGCCAAGCAGTTGGGCCCTCAGGTACACAGGACCTGGAGTGTTGTCAGTCTTTGAACCGTGTAAGTGTATGGAGACCCCACCCTGGAGGTCTGAGCTGCCAGGGTTACAAGTAGGTGTCCTCACTCTCCTGGGAGGTCAGGCTCTCCTGGGAGCAGTGGTGGGCTAAGTCCTGGGGAGCAGAGTCCTGGGGAACTGGGTGATAGGAGATTGGGTCCTCTGGGGGCACATCCTGTGGTAGACAGGCATCTCCTGCAGCAGTCACCCCCATGGTTTGATTGAGGCCTGGGGACTTCTCCAACTGCCCACTGGCCTTTGTCCGCTTCTGTTGCTCCTTCTGGACCTGCTTGGGTGGCTTAGCTTTGGAGCTGGGGAGGGGTGCATCTGGGGGTAGTCGGATGGATGGTGAAGGCTGCAGAGCAGGCCGGGGACCAGGCTCTGCATCCAGGATGGCCTTGGCACCATGCAGCCTGGGTGGGGAACGGCACTCCAGCTCACCACGGGTTTCCTGCCAGCGCCGCAGCTGGATGAGGTGCTCCCGCTCAATCTGGCGCTCTGTCACGGGCAACTCTACCACCTGTAGGGCAGTGAGGGGCAGGTGAGTACTAGAAAGACCTTTCCCATTGTGCCCTGGAGCCCAGACTGCTCTCCATCAGCAACCCCTAACTGTAGCTGCCAAAAGCTGACCCCAGGAGGGATGGGGTTATGGTCACAAGACCCACTGCCTACAGGAAAGCTGCCTACAACTCACAGGCCTGCTACCTTACATCTTGGACAGAAGGAGCAAGTCTGAGATGGGCAAACCCAGTCTCAGACAGTATTGTCCCTCGCTGTCCAGGGATGCCTGGCTGTCTAGACTCAAATTCCAGCTCTATCACTTTTTAGCTGGTGACTAGGGGGACTTTGAGATCCTGCCTCTGTGAGCCTTTATTTCCTTGTGTGCAAAATGAGGACAACGGCATAACCCTCAGCAGCCACTGGAAGTAGGCACAAAATGGCTTTCAGTCTGTCCCCCACGATACACACTAGCCTCAGCCTGGCCCTGGTCCCATCCAGAGAAGCTAGCTATGCATTTGTCTCCTAATTTATAGACCCTGCAAGACAAGTATCCACAAAGAAAACTGAGGGAGCTGCTAGTCCTAGTTCCTCTTCATTCCCAAGTAAGTTAGATAAGGAAGGTGCTGCAAAGCTGGGCCTCTCTGTGCCCCACTCCTCTCACCTAGAAGGAAGATAAGGTCTCCCCTCCCTACCTGGGCTGACTCGTCCTTATGGTCAGGAGCGTCCCAGACCCCACCCCTTCCAAGTGCCTTTCCCTCCCATAGCAAGTGGAAGGTGTGTGCTGTACCTCCTGGACCAGGAAGGCTTCCTGCATGATCTTTGGGCTGAGGCTCCGCAACTGCTCAATGGTCTCATACTGGCCCTGGCAGGCTTTGAGCTTCTCAGGGGAGCCCAGTGCATGCTTCAGCAGCACCAGCCCCACTCGGAAGATGATCTTGACTCCTGTATGGTGGGCAGGTGGTGAGTGGGGGAGGGGTGCTTTTGGGGTTTCCCTCCCTACAACCCAGAACAGCCTGGTACCTTCACAAAAGAACATGTCCCAGACTCGTAGCACAGAACTCCAGGGCAGGGTGCGGGCAAAGGCACACATAAACCACTCTGTCATGTATAGCAGGGGGTCAATCTTCTGTCGGCTGAGGTGCTTGTGAGCCACAGGGGACACCTTCTGTAGCAGTGAGAAAAGGATCTCGCCATCCAGCTGAATTGCCTCCTAGAGAGACACCGAAGCCACAGAGTCATGACCACAGTCCACAGGGGCTCCTAGCACCAGGTCAACATTCATTAATTCACCAGGTAGCTATAGCCTATAGGGGACTGGAAGACAGTGATAACAGATACAGGCAGTCCCTTAGGGAGCTTAAAGTGAAAAGAGTCCATGAACATACAGACTGGGGGAGGGGTCAGTGGGGCTGAGTATACCGGATATGACAGAAACATTAGTAAGCACAAGTTGGAGGGTCCTGCCTGTCTGTCAAGGAAAATTCCATGCACTGGCTGAAAGCTGAAGAAAGGTGTACTGGGAAGGAGCAGAATGGAACTTCAGGCAGAGGCTCAAGCCATGGCAAGGTCAAGGAGGGAGGAACTGGGTACCCTGAAGGAATTTTGATCCTGACAAGTAGCCAGAAGCAGAGATGGAAGTGAATGTGTAACTGATGATATGATGCTGGTGCCTGAAGGGCCTCTGATAGGTCTTAGGATTTAAGCCTTGAGTGGCTGAGGCCTTGGAGGGGCCACAGGACATCCAGCCTGGGGTGGGTCCCAGGCCAGGCAAGCACTCACCAGTTTCTCACTGTAGTAGCCAGGCAGGTACTTCTCACAAATCTGTACCAGACACCAGAAGGCTTGCTGTAGGAGAGAGAGATGTGAGGCCTTGCTGCTGGATTCAAGGCACCTGCCCACCCAGGGCCCAAGGTACCTCAGCAGGCATGTGCATGAGCAGCACGGCAGCAATAGGTGCCTGGGCCTGGCAGTAGCCCTCCTCAGGTCGGTATAGTGTGTAGGCCTTCAGCACACGAAACAGGTCCTGCTGGCTATGGAGAAGACATGCAGGTCACAATGATGGGTGGTTCTGCTGCCTGTCACCTCACCTGTGCCTCACTGAACCAGACCTGCCTCAGAATCTGCCCTTCCCTGGAAACTGGGGAGATCTGCTTGTGGTCAACAAGAGGTTGGTCTCCCAACTTCAGCAGACAAATACACGATCAAGTAAGAGCAGGGTGCAAACAGAAAGCAGGGATTGGACCAGGGCTGGATGCCAAATATGGAGATAAGAGGTACTGGGGCTGAAGGAGGGCCACCTCATAGGGCACCTTTGTCTTGGCCCCCTAGTCTACCACATCTCTCCTCTCCTGCATAATCTCCATCCACCAAATTCCTTTACCCTTTTTCCCCCCTATGTCTAGAAGTCTAGGCCAGGAAAGCTCTGGCAGTCTTAGAGAATAATGCAAGCTGCCCTAGAAGTCAGAGATGAAGCCAAACATCACCAAACTCAAGTCACAGGAGGCAAAGGCTAAGAGTGCAGTTTTGGGCACATAGCTTCTGGGCCCCTGAGATGCCCCTAAACTCACTGTACCTCCTCTGACACTGAGACAGAGAGCTAGAACCACCTCCAGCCTACTTACCCATGGCCTCCTCGGGACACAAACATCTCATGGAAAGGGAACTGCCGGTGCAAGTCACGCTCAATCACATCCAGCCACTTGGGGTCCCCAGGAGACATGTCCAGTTCCTGGAAACAGCAGCAGAAGCAAGTGTCAGAGAAGGCAGTGAGGGATACTCCTGGCAGATGACTGACCCGGGTATCAAATTAGACACCAGAGGCAATGCCCACTCAATCTCATCATCACACCTGATGTGCTGAAGATAGGTGAAGAGACCTGGCAAGCCTGAGCATCATCCTAGCTCTAGGATGAGTGTCCATCCTGGCTATGGGCAGAATCACCTCCTGGCACTCAGTGTATCTAGGGATGATGTCACATCTTTAAAGATAGAAGGCTACCAGGTGTTACAACTGCTTAAAGCCAGATGCTAAGCATATAGAGCCCACATGGATCTCACTGGTCCTTCTTAACCCCAAGTCAGATTCTGTCATTATACCCTATTTACAGATGAGAGAACTGAAGATCAAATGACAGTCCCTTGTCTAAGGCTTTGAAACTAGAAAAATGGTGGGGCTGGGACTTGAAGGCAGGTATGAGTCAGAGCCACCAAACCCAAATTCTCTCTGCTGCTTGCTTTCCTGTGCTGCTGGTGTCACCTATTCAGGAAGGGGTGTGACATTTGCCAAACCATTAACCTTAGGTGCTTCTCTGGGTGCTGAGGTTTCAACAAAGTTTGGCTTTCTTCTTTGAACCTTTACATATGTACCTTTATAGGAACAACAAAGCTATAACACAACAAAGATGGTTTCATAGTCATTTGAAAAGTTCTCTATCTTGATTTGCATGTTTGTTACATGAACATGTCTTGTCAAGGCTCACTGAACTGTACACTCAAGATCTGTTCATTTTATTCTATGTAAATTCATACCCCAATTTTTAGAAAAGAATAAATACAAAGGAAATACAGAGGGCTGGGTAGAGAGACTAAACAAGTATTAGTTGCCTGTAGGATGGAACAACATCAGGGAAGGTCCTAGAGCAAGGCCTCAGTGAACGCTATGTGAACATACACCAGGCCTTGGCCTTGACGGACAGTGACCTCATACAGGGTCCCCTCTCTTTCATATCCTGAAGTAGAAGTGACCCAGAATTGAACTAAAGAATCTAGGATGCCAGAAACTTGACTAATAAGTAAATGGTGAGAGGAAAGGCTGATGGGAGTACTCAAGACTTGAAGGACAGAGAAAGGGGCTGAGATTTCATAGTGGAAGCAGTAGGTATGACCTTTTTGGAACCCCAAGAACCCTCAAGTTAGGGTCTATGTGTCTCGTGCATTCCCATGTACCTTCTGAGCACAATGCAGGTTTGCTTTTCTCAGAAAGGGAGGAAGTTTCCTTAATTCTCCTGGTGATTCTCCTGAGGTACAAGGAACCTGAAAACCCCAAAGACAGTTCCTAGGATGTATTCATCTGGTACCTTGGCTGTCCAAGGTGCCCAACCACATGTGGGCCAATGAAGAAGTGAAAAGGGGTAGCTTCAGGGTCTTCAGGGAGGAACAGTACTGAGTACCACAAGCAGACACAGTTTCTAGAAGACCAATGCTGTAATCATTGGACCTACATTCTCTGTGAGTGTAAGCAGTGCTGACACCATCAAGAGGTGAAGCCAGAGAAGAAAACCAAGTAAAAAGGGTGAAGCCCCTTGGAATGCAGGATATACAGCCACTGGAAGGGAGATTCTGGAATCAAAAGGCTGCTCTTGTGGGGCCTGGTATTGGTGCTCTGTGGGAACATTGGTGCTCTGTGGGAACATCAAATCACCATAATTCATAGCTGACCCTAGCCAAACATCCCACCAGTCTCCCTTTCCCCTGGAGGGCCAAGTGCTGCCAACAAATAGCTTGTGCCCTCTCCGGGAAACTCTAGGCTGCCCTGCTCTGCCCCTGCCCATTCTTCTCAAAGTATTCACTGAGGCATGAAGGATGTCAACAAAGAGCTAGTAGCTGGCAGCTCTGTCTCACTGCCCTTCATTAGTTCCAAGGGTGTAAGAGAAGCCCTGATGCCTGGGACCAGGTTTGGCAGGGAAGCTGGGGCAACCCAAGGGATGCCAACTACTTCCCCAGAATTCCCCAGGAGAGCAGGCTCAGCTGCTCAGCTCAGTGAATGGAAGGGTACTGTACAATGCTAGCCATAAAGTGGAAGATTAGGAAGCAGGATGGTGGGGCAGAGGGAGACATGACTGTAGAGGGTACCTTCTTTGGCCACTGACTGGCTTTTGACCCCTAAAGATAGTGATTTGGCTCTGCCACTTCCGGGGCTGACAAGTAATTCAGAGGATCACCCAGTGGACCACATCTGACCAGGCTTACAGGCAGGAGACAGAGCAAGGGATGGGGGTCGGGAAGGGTGAAGGCTATTGTGGTCCTAATGGATATACCCCTAAAGGTCTAGAGCACAGGCTCAAGTCATCAGGCATCAGGGGAAGTAGTCTGAGGGTCCCCTCCTGATGACCAAGAGCTGTGAAGTAGTGCACTGAGCTAAAGAAAACTCAGTAGTTGAGTAGTTGATGAGACAAAGGGCTAGAAAAGGGTAGCAGAACTGGAATAAAGTCTGTTTCATTGAGGCCTACTAGTCTAGAACCTTAGATGAACATAGCCTCCAACAGTCATGGCTCACAGACTGGGCCAATCTGGGTCTTGAGCAGTTAGGCCTGCCAGTAGAGGCTCTGTCAATTGCTTATCCTGCTAGAACAGCACATGGGGGATTCACTGTCAGGGCAAGATGCTCAATCCAGAGACACATCACAAACGATGAGGTGAAGTAAGGGAAACTCACATCAAATTTTCCAGGATTCTGCTGAAGTTTCACCTTGCCTCCTGACAGGTACTGCCAAGCCCGGCCCCGCAGAGAAGGTGGGATGCCCTTCTGGCACCGTAGACGAATCTGAAAGTCAAAAGGAAAGCTGTGCCCATGCATCCACCCTGGCAGTTCCTTGGGCCGGGTCCCTCTGCCAGGGCTTGGTGGGCCTTCAGTAAACATAACCATAAGAGCAGAAAAGGGGAGAACAGGGAACTTTCCTGTTGTTACAATGTAGACCCCATGGTGAGGACAGAGGGCACTGCAAGTAGACATGCTGCCACCAGGCAATGGCAGAGTGCATGTCCTCTAGTGATAACACAGGCATTCCTGAGGTCTGCCAAATGGTTTTAGACCCCATAACTACAGTCATCCCTTAGCTTCCACGGGAGATTGGTTCTAGGATCCCCTAGAGTAACCAAACTTTGCTCAAATCTCTCACATAAAAAATAGTAGTAAACAGCTGGGTGTAGTAACACATCTTTAATCCCAGCACTCAGGAGGTAGAGGCAGGGGACCTCTCTGAGTTCAAGGCCAGCCTGGCCTACATAGCAGGGGCTACAGGGAAACCCTATCTCAAAAAGACCAAAAAAACAAAACAAAAATAGTAGTAAGTATGGTGGCACAGACCTATAATAACAGCATTTGGGAGGCAGAGGCAGGTGAATCTCTGAGTTCAAGGCAAGACTGGTCCACACAGCCAAGTTCCAGGCCAGGTAGGTCTACATAATAAATCCTGTCTCAAAACAACAACAACAACAACAAAAAGGAATAGTATTTGTACATAACCAGTACACATCTTTCTGTATACTTAAATTACCTTCAGATTACTTATGATACCTAATACAATGCAAATGCTCTGCAAATAACTGTTAGACTATATTTTTAGGGAGTGATGACAAGGATGTAATGTACTTGTTCAAGAGATGCAACCATCATAGGCCTAACTATGCTTTCAATCTGCAGTTATCTGAATCTACTGCTGTGGAACCCACAAATAGGACTAATTGTATTTTCTGAGTCAAAGTGGAATCCTACAAATGGAGCCACCTTGTTGTCTGTCACTAGGGAAAGCTATGCATCACGTAGGCACAGCTGTAGTTACAAGAAAGGTTACATACAACAGGAACCAGAATGTGCCCAGAGGTATGCCCCAGGTAATTTTATAGAGGGTATTCGTTTAAGCATCTGTGGGGCAGGACCCAGCCAGACAAGAACCTCAGTAGAACTCCGAAGATGGAGGTTGGCTGCTTAAATAGCTCCCTTTTTGTTTTGGTCAGGAATCCTCTCTCTTCTTTCCTTGACCCTGAGTTCCTAAGACCTACTTACCCTGCCTCACCCCCCAAACTGGGGCCACTGGTCTATGGCTGACTCCTGATTCTAGTTAAAAGTGCTCAGGGCTTACCTGCTCACAGAATAGAAGTGAAGTATCTGAGGCAGCTTATGACCCATAGCTAGTACCCAATTTAGACTAGGTACTTTTATTAGAAAGTCTTCTGTTGGGGAGGGAGTCTAAATTTGATTAAGATTTGTTATATGAAATGCACAAAAACTCAATAAAAATATTTTTAAAAAGAAAACCCAATTTTAAAAACTACTGTGTCTTTTAAGAAAAGGAAAACAATTTTTCCTCAGACTAGAAAACATTGTTTTTACAGAGTGAGAAACCCTTCTACCTCCACACTGTGCCATACATACTAGAGGGATCCAACCCTGTGTACTTTCTACCTCCTTAGCCCCTCAGGGATTGAGGGGTGGAGGTAGCAGGCTCCTCCTGGGCTTAATCCCCCCTGAAGGCACCTGCCTGACCCATTGGTGGGTGAGTATGAAGGACAAAGGGCCTAAACCTGTAGGATGTTGGCAGAGGGAATGGGGGTGGGGCAGAGGAATGGGGCTAGAGGACAGTGACACTCCCTTACTCCTGCACTCAGCACCTTGCCTTGAAAGCAATGAGCCAAGTACTTGTGGCATGAGAAGAACAGCTGATGTGGGTTTGAATCTCACACTGACCCTGGGCTAATCATTCCTCTCACAGACTTTAAGATCTGAGTGGTGTTACACTACTATTCTGCAAACTTGTAAAGACTCCATTAGAAGGGGTAAATGTGCTTAGTAGGGGCCTAATGCATAGTCTGTTCAGTAAGTCATGGCTTCCTCTCCACCCTCATCCCAGAAGTACACTTGGCACAGAAGTTCCAGGGCTTCAGCTGCTGTCTAATTTCCTCTTACCTGGAAAGCCCCTCAAACAGTCCCACTTGAAGATTTCAGAAGAGGGGCACAGAAGACCTGGCCTTCCTGATGACCAACACAAACAAGAGAAAACTTTCCAGAGGTCAGAGAAAGTCAAGAACCAGGAAGGAGGCAGACAGCAGGCCTCAGGCCCAGGCAATGGGGGAAGAACAGCTGGCTACTGACAAGAGTCAAACTAAAGCTTCTAAGACTGCTTGAAAACAGGGAAAGAAGGGAGCGGAAGGGAACTGCCCCAGACTCTGGGAACAGTTTCCTGTTGCTGTGGGACAAGGTTCACTTTAAGGAAGTCACTTTGGGCAGGATTTGATAGTGGGACATAGTACACCCCAGAGCCGCAGGTCCTTCAGGCTCGCACACTTGACCAAGTTCAGCCTGAGACATCCTTGTCATCACAGCTTGTTACACATAGCCTGCCCCAGGACAGTTCTGGAGCACATTCAGTCGACTGAGGTAACCCAAAAGGTTCTCCCCTAAGCAAGATGGGGCCAGGAAAGGGGGTGAAGAGTCAAGAACACAGCTAGCCTTTCCCAACTCTGTACTCTTTAAGCACAAAAATACAGGGGATGGTCATCTGCTTGCCTTAGTATCAGGATAACATATGAAGAAAGTGCTCCCATAAAATCCAAAGGATTATCAATCTCTGAGGGAAGTTTGAGGAAGGAGGTCACTGATGAGATCTGAGTGAAGACACACCGCTGGCTGCTGAACTCTGGAATGGCAGAGTCCTGCTAGGGAAGAGAGTCATAGCCCTGCCTCGCTGCCAGGCAGGAAGAGGGGCAGTGGTCACAGCTGAGGTGGCAGAAGGAGCAACTTGTAGCGAGCCTGGTCTGGGCCTTTGGGGACAGTGGGTTGAAGCATGCCTTTGAAGGCCTCTGCTGGGCAAGGGCAGCCCTCAGCCTCTACCCACAGTGGCAAGGAAGCCAAAGGGAAGAGGAAGTGAATCTGAGTATTCTCTGAGAGAAGCTGCCTCAAAGAGCCCCAGTATATAAGGCAGGCTTGAACAAGAAGGCCAATACCAGTCCCTGCCAGTTACCAGTCAGCACAACAGAGAGCTGCAGAACTAGCTACAGCTGAGGGTAAGAGCCTGAGGAAGGATGAGGCAGGACCCCAACGTTAGCCAGGAGCAGTTGAGGAGCCACTGTCCTAAAAATATTGAGACTAGTTTGCCAGGTGTGGTGACACATCTATAATTCTGGCAATTAGGAGGCAGGAGGACTGCTGGAAGTTGAGGGCCAACCTGATCTACAAAGCAAGGCACATACATGCATGTGCATGAAGTAGGGGGAGAGATTTTTTCTTGTGTATGCTAAGGACATGTTCTACCACTGAACTGTACCTGAAGCCCAGAAAGGTTTTCTAATAAGCAAGAGATAAGTGCCCCAAAGCCCATATAGAACACTAAAAGAAAGCCAGGCCTGGGTGAGCCTCTTCCCCATGGCATAATCTATAAAGCACTTCCTATTACCACTTTGTAGGGTCCTCAAAAAAGGAATATCACTCCCATTTGACTAGTAACAGGAGTCTGAGAGGATAAGGAAACTTGTCTCAAGTTACACAGCTCAGTGCAGGCATGATGACAGGGTATGAGTAGACTCAAACTCATTCTTGACTCTCAGTCTTGAGCTTTCTGGCAAGCCCTGATGCCAACTGGTCCAGCGGGACTACACAAGTGTTGCAGCTAGTGACAGGGGGCAGTGGGCTCACCTTGTGGTCTGAGAACTTGTGCAAAGAGACTATGGCTCTGAGAAGCCAGGCAGTGACTAAACCCTGCAAAGGGCTGCCATGGACACTGAAACACACGCTTCAGAATAGTAGGTGAGCATGCTGTTCCCACAGGAGCAGGCTAGTACCTAAGGACAGCCTGACCAGGCAAGGAATGGGTGTTCTCATTTTTATGACTATTTGTAAACAGTATGGTTACTTCTTTCTTTTCACTCTAGACAGAAGACAAGAGAAAATCATCAAATAATCTAGATAGTGACAAAGGTCCTTACTATTAGTTAATAGGGCATACACTTAAGTTTGGCTGCCTAGTTTCACGTCTTGATTTTTCAGGTCATTGGTAAAGCAATACTGTCAGTACTACTAACCTCATTGGGGTGTTACATAGATTTATGTAGTCAAGACAAGGACCCTGAAAATGCTCCCTATAAGTTAGCTGCTACAAATACTGGGAAGCTCTTCAGTCCTTTTGGCAGGGGTAGAGCAAAACTGCCTATAAGGGTTAATGGCTACAGAGAGACTTTGAAGTTTAACTGCAGGACAAAGTTCTTTGTAGCTCTCAAGTCATATGCCAGAACCTAACTTGCCCCGTCCTCAATCCAGTTTCTGTTCCCTACTTGGCCAAAGGAGAACACCTAAAACAGCCTGGCAGTTAGAGAAGCCCCTGCCTTGCTCTATTGATAAAGTTCCTCCTTCTTCCTCCTCCCCAGGCTGCCAACTCCCAGTTCAAGGCCCAAGGCCAGGCCCCTCACCTTTTTGTGCTTCTTGGCCATCCATTTGTCCCAGTTGTTGAGCATGTCCAGCCACTTGGACTCCCTCTGCCTCAGCACCTCCAGGGGGACTTCCTCCAGCCTGTGGAGCAGAGGGCAGGACCTATCAGATGTGCTAAGAAAAGCAAAGGCCCTGGATTTGACTCTAGCCACCAGCCTGGCTGGCCCTGTCCCTGTCCCCTGCCCTCTGTGTCTGTATCTCCCTTCAGCTCTGCAAACTTATGATGCAGATGGGCAACTGCAGATAGGCAGAATGCTGCCCCTGCTATGGTAGGCACAGGCCAGATACACCAGGTTCAGAAGTCCACTCCCCCAATGTGTCAAGGGGCCAGATACAGCTTGCCTCTCTGGGACAGAGGCTGAGTGTGTGCTTCTCCACACTGATGTCAAGCATTCCTATCTTGGGCCTGCCTTAGTAAATAAGCCTCTTCAGAGGGCCTACATGTCAGGAGCAGGGTTGGATGCCAAAACTAGTCAAACAAGTAGAGAAATAACATGCTCACCTCTTCACCCGAGCCAAACTAGTTACTCAAACTTTCCCCAATTACGCCCTTACTCTTCCCACCTCTCAACCTCTACTGATCTAGTCCCTTGGCAGGAATGCTCTCCAAGTTGTCTCCACCTATTAAAATCATACAGACACTTTAAAGTTCCTTTAAATGTCACCTTTATATTTGTACACCTACTGACTGGGCAGCTGTGCCAGTCCTAGGCAGGCTAAAGGGATGTGGTCCCAAGACCCTCGTGGAGTTGACATTTGATGGGTACTGGTAGAGCAGCAAAGCAGGCAGAAGTAGGCTGGGGAAGGGATCCTTGTCTTAACCAAAGGGCACATTCACTGATAAGGCATCCTCCAAGGAATGAACCCCATTCATGAGTTCATAGAGCCCTTAAAAGAAGACCAACATTTGTAGTCCAAGAATTTTATATGCGATTTTAGCCTACAGAGTAATCAGTAGACAAACCTATAACACAAAATGTATATGTGCATCTCTTACACATACATAGTTTCCTTAAATACATATTTTTTTATGTGTATGAGTATATTGCCTGCATGTAGGTAAGTACACCCGTGTCGTGCAATGCCTGCTGAGGACAGAAGAGGCCTTCGGATCCCCTGGAACTGGAGTTACGGACAGTTGTTAGCTGCCAAGTGGGTACTGGGATTTGAACCCAGGTCTTCTGCAAGAACAACCAGTGTTCTTAACTGCTGAGCCATCTCTCCAGGCCCCCCCCCAATGTATTTTAAAGAAGCGAATTATGATATCTTACATTTATTTCTTTATTGTGCTTTTGTGAGGTTTTAAATTTTCTATTAAGAATGTAGCTCAGTGGTAGAGTGCTTGTCTAGTATGTACCAGGCCCTGGGTTCAATCGTCATAAAAAAAATAAATGAGGGAAGAGCAAGGCATGGTGGCACAGGCCTTTAGTCCCAGCACTTGGAGGCAGAGGCAGGCGGATGTCTGTGAAACAAGGCCAGCCCAGTCTACATAGCAAGTTCCAGGCCAAGCACTCTGAAGGTAGAGGAAGGAAGATCAGAAGATCAGCCTGGGATAGACCAGATCCATGGAGAAGGAAGGAGG
>NW_008344750.1:2181153-2202976 GCF_000622305.1 Nannospalax galili | reverse complement strand
GAGGGAGGGAGGGAGGAAGGAAGGAAGGAAGGAAGGAAGGAAGGAAGGAAGGAAGGAAGGAAGGAAGTTAGGAAGTTGACAGTATTAAGCAGAGATTAATTACAGATGAGGAAACAAGCTCAGAGAGATTAAGATATACAGTGGGGGGAGGTCTTGCTCAGAATCAAATAGAAAATCAGTAGAAAAACTGGGACTCAATCCCAAGCCAGGTCCTATGTAACCCAGAGCTGGCATTCAGTCCTATTTGACTTCCCAGAAAGGGACACAGGGTGGGAGGCACTTGAGGCAGCTTCAAGGAACTCTCAGGAACAGGACATGGTGAAGCTGGGGCCTGCCCAGGCCTAAAGTTTCTGATTCTCTGCCGGAAGGAAATGTGCTGCTGTGACTTACTAGTTAGAAGAGCAGAGGGAGGGGCCCTGGCAGAGCTGAGGCCTCCAGGATACAAAAGGGTAGGTACTTCTTCAGTGCACTTTATCTGGGGAACTGGTCAGGCCTGAGAGCAGCCTTGGACTGGAACAGCTGAGGAGGGACTGACCATAGTCTGGGACAAACTGGGCTGCTCAACACACTGCCACAGCCACCCTCCCTCAAACTGCTATCTCTCACTACCTAGAGGCAGAACTAGGACACAAAGACAGTCTTTGCTTTTCCCTCCTTGATAAGAGCAAAGCAGTGCTCAAGCCTTTACAAAAGGATATGTACATTCAGTCAACCCCCAAGCACCCAAGAAGCAGAAACCAAAGGTCCCTAACACGCCCCCCAGTCATGGTGACATCCACACTGACAACATCCTCATTTACGCAGTAAGTTAGGGATGAGCCTTCTAGTCAACTAAACGGGTGCCCACATGAGTCAACAGGAAGTTCTAGCAGTTATGGATGTGATAACATCTGATCTAGACACTACCCCCTCACTGCACAGATAAGGAAACTGAGGCTCAGAGAAACTGAGACTTTCAACTGAAATTGCCAGTTTCCAAAGAATCCCTACATGATTAAATCCATACCAATTTAACACCTCAACCCTGGGTCTAGCTCTGTTGGTGAAATCTGACTGCAGCACTTCAGAGATCCCATTCTTCCAATTGCAAATACACAGAGGAACATGCTGAAAGTTCTTTTAACTGATGCCAGATAACAGCTTTGGCAGTTTCAAAGCCCCAATGTCAAACCTCAAACCGGAATTTCAATAGGGTACAAAACAAACGACTGTATTTCCTGGATTCTAAGACACCACTGATCTCAGAAACACATTGCTCAAACACACTATTGCTCTAAATGTGTATATCAGAAGATCTATTTGCATTAAACTGGAAAACTTTTGAGGAAATATACTCATTTAAATAGCCTGCCTTCCAATAGCAGAAGTTTAATCTATCTGGAGATGGTGAGAGAGAGGCCACTGGAGGCCACTGTTCCCAGCATACAGCACACTAACTATAGGCAGACTTGTCTTCCTACAAAGGATGTCCATCTTTTTTTTTTTTTTTGGTCTTTTTGAGACTGGGTCTCTCTGTAGCCCCAGCTGTTCTGGAACTCACTATGTAGACCAGGCTGGCCTTGAACTCACAGGGATCCGCCTGCCTCTGCCTCCGGAGTACTGGAACTAAAGGTGTGGTGTCCATTTTTTTTTAATTTTATTTTATGTATATGCAAGTATTGCCTGCATGTATATAAGTGCACTTGTATCATGTAATGCCCACAGAGGACAGAAGAGGCCATTGGATCCCCTGGAACTGGAGTTATGGACAGTTGTTAGCTGCCATGTCGATGTTGGGATTTGAACCGGGGTCTTCCGCAAGAACAGCCAGTGTTCTTAACCACTGAGCTTTCTCTCTGGCCCCAGGATGTCCATTTTTTAAAAATCAGAAGGTTTAGGGACTAGAGAGATGGCTCAGCAGTTAAGGACACTGGCTGCTCTTACAGAGGACCTGGGTTTGGTTCCCAGCACCCACATGGTGGCTAATAACTGTCCATAACTCCAGTTCCAGGGAAATCTAATGCCTTCTTCTAACCCCCACAGACACTGCACTTACATACATGCATGCAATATACTCATACACAGAAAATAAAAATAATGAATAAAAAGCTGGGCGTAGTGGCACACGTCTTCAATCCCAGCACTCCAGAGGCAGAAGCAGGAGAATCTCTGAGTTCAAGGCCAGCCTGGTCTACACATCGAGTTCCAAGCCAGTTGGGGCTACAGGGAGACCCTGTCTCAAAAAGACCAATAAATAAATAAATAATAAGTAAATAAAATAATTTTTTGGTCTTTTTTAAAAAGTATTTTATTTTTTTTTATTTTATGTGTATGAGTGTATTGCCTGCATGTATGTGAGTGCACCCATGTCATGCAATGCTGTGGAGGTCAGAAGAGGGCTTCAGATTTCCCTGGAACTGGAGTTAAGGACAGTTCGTAGCCACAATGTGGGTGCTGGGAATTGAACCGGGGTCCTCTGCAAGAACAGTCAGTACTCTTAAGCGCTGAGCCATCTCTCCAGCGCCCTCCCCCCCTTCTTTTTGGTTTTTTTGAGACAGGGTCTCCCTGTAGCTTCAACTGGTCTGGAGTTTGCTATGTATACCAGGTTGGCCTTGAACTCATAGGGATCTGATCTGCTGCCTCTGCCTCCCAGTGTTCAGATTAAAGGTGTGTGCCACCACACCTGGCTATTTTTATAAAATCAGAAGATTAATGCCAGGTGTGGTAGTGCACACCTTTAGTGTGACACTTGGGAGGCACAGGTTTGAGTTTGAGGTCAGCCTGGTCTATATAGCAAGTTCTAGGCCAGCCAAGGCTACAAAGTGAGACTGTCTCAAAAAACAAAACAAACAAGCAAAGGTTAAAGGATCCTTCAACTAAGTCAGTCAGGAATGCAGAAAGCATCTGTTCTAGCTATAGGAATTCTTCTATATCAAGCAAGTCCCCATCCTTCTTTGAGCTTCAGTTTCCCTTTATGCTCAGGCAGCTACACTGTAACTTGACCCTGAAAGAATGGCAAGAAGTGAGCTGTGGGATGAAGATGGGATGGGGGAGTGCTTCAGACAGCATGAAGGTATAATGGCCCTAAGGTAGTTTCTTCCTGACAGTGCAGAAATTGTGAGTCAGTTGCTAATCATGAGAGAAAAGCTGACCAAATGTTCCTTGAGGGATGCCTCAGATCAGGATCTCACTCATTCTCCAGAAAACCCCTCTTTCCTGAAGGTGGCCGGAGAGAGTTTATAACCAAAGAGCCTACCAAGAACAGACTCTGAGGCCCAGCCTCTATTAGAACTCCACCAGGGCTACCGCTTTATTACCTCCAGGAAAAGCCATCCTATTGTTGAACAGCTTCTATAGCTAAAACTTTCTTTCCATGTTATGACAATGACTTCCTGGTGGCTTCTCCCTGTATTTTCAACACCTCTGGTGCTGCACAATGTTCACACCTTTCTTATACCAGGCACACATATGCTTATCCTTGTTACCCACCCACCCCTGTCTGAAATCCCCTTTCTTCTCCCCTCTTGAAGTCACAGCACCCTTTCAGGACCTCACATACTATTAAAACCCCCAAGTACAACAATAATAGTATCAGCATTTATATATCACTAATTTCTTTCTCAAAATTTTACGTTTATCATGTACCTTTCCTAATAACCCCAGGACAATATCATTCTCCACTGTACAGCAGAAAATAAAGGTGTGGCACACACCTTTAATCCCAGCACCTGGGAGGCAGAAGCAGGTGGATCTCTGTGAGTTCAAGGCCATCCTGGTCTACATAGTGAGTTCCAGGACAGCTGGGGGGACAGGGAGACCCTGTCTCAAAAAAAAAAAAAAAAGACTAAGTTAATAGCTTTGCTAAAGGGCATGTAGCTTCAAGAAGCAAGCTGAAACTAATCCCAGGTCTATCTGATTCCATGGCCCATGCTTTTGACCCTTGTACTACATTCCTACACCCCCAGAGGCCAAGCCCTCGGCATCTTCATAGCCTGCCCACTTGTGGGTCCAGATATCTGTCATTAACTGCACTCCAACCTGCAGACCTTCACCCTGGCTTAGAATGCCATTTCTCATAATCCAAATTGAGACCCATAGTATGATCCGTATTTCATACCAAGTATACACACACACACACACACACACACACACACACACACACTTAAAATGTTTTATGAGGGCTGGGCATGGTGGTGCATACCTTTAGTCCCAGCACTTTGGAGGTAGAGGAAGGTGGATCTCTGTGAGTTCAAGGCCAGTCTGGTCTACTATAGGGAGCTCCAGGACAGTCGGGCTACATGGTAAGACCATGTCTCAAAATAAAAGAAAAACAAAAAAGTTTTATGAAATAAGTTGCCCTTACATGTATAAACACATACTCTGATATTTATTTTTAATGAATTATATGAAAAATCTACTTTTGGGGGGGGCTGGAGAGATGGTTCAGCACTTAAGAATACTGACTGTTCTTGCAGAAGACCCAGGTTCGAATCCCAGCAACCACATGGCAGTTAACAACTGTCCATAACTCCAGTTCCAGGGGATCCAACAGTCTCTTCTGTTCTCCACTGGCATTGCACAACATGAGTGCACTTACCTACACGCAGGCAATATATAGATACGCATAAAAATAATAAATAAAAACAATTTTTTGGGTCGTTTTGAAACAGGGTCTCCCTGTAGCCCCAGCTGGCCTGGATTTGCCATGGAGACCAGGCTGGCCTCAAACTCAGAGATCTGCCTGCCTCTGCTGGGATTAAAGGTGTGGACCACCATGCCTGGCCAGAATAAATAAAATATTTTTAATAAATTTTTAATAAATAAATCTACTTTTCATATATATATTTCTTTCTTTTTTTCAAGCTAGGTAAGCTGGACATAGTGACACATTCCAGCACCTGGGAGGCTGAGTCAGGAGGACTGCCATGAGACTGAGGCCAGCTTAAGCTACAGAATGAGACCCTTTCTCAAAAACAAACAAATCAACAAACAAGCTACAGTAAGATGGTTTAGCATGGGTTAAAGCACATGTCACTAAGTCTGACAATCTGAGTTTGATCCTGCAAGTCTTTTGATACACACACACATACACACACACACACACACACACACACACACGCACACACACACACACGCACACATACATGGGGCGGGGGGTGGGGGGACGGGACAAGCCCACGTTCCACATGGGAATCTGACGCCCTCCTCTGACCTTTGTGGGCATTGCATGACACAGCTGCACTTGCACACATGCAGACAATACACTCATAACAAAAATAATAAAATAATAATAAATATATGTAAAAACATTTTTAAGATTTCTTACAATCCCTTGAAGCTGAATCTAGTACCAATGCATGAATGGATAAAGGGAGGAAGTCTGAAATGAATATTCATTACAATATAAGCTTGCTCATATTGCTTAGCACTATCCCTCCCTCCTCAATTAGACCAAGTCTTGATCTTCTGCAGTAACTCCTTACACACACCTCACAGATGCCTGCCTGGCTTTCTATATGACATCATTACTTTTATATGTATCATATTCCAGTCTACAAGGCACTTCTGCCTAGAGAAATTTTATTTTTCCCTCTAACACCCCATGAGGTAGAGCCCTCAAAGACTATCTGTAATTTCCATTAGACCAATGAGAAGGCTTGACCAGATCAGAGAGGTGCAAGCAGCTAAATATTAATGGCTGAACCAGGCTTCCCCTCTGCCACAGTGACTGCTGTTTTGCCTATGATTCCCTGGGGGAAGTCTGGGGAAATCAGGCCCCTTTCCAGGTGCTATTGCATGGCTCTATTTGGCCCCCAGGCCCCTAGAGACAGTCTAACCCCAATTCCTGAGCTGACAACTGTAGTGAGCAGCCTGTCTATGCATAACAATGTTTAGTAAAGGCAATAGAATGGACAGGCATTGCTGGCAAGCAAAACCCCAGTTGGAGATGTTATGCCTAGGCAATCTGCTGTTTGCCAGTAGCCCTACCTACTGAGGAAGGAAGGCTCAGAGGAGACAAAAGGTGGTAGCTGAGCACAGATCTTGTCTGGCTCCCAGACTCCTAGACCGAGCTGTGCTGTACCATTCCATGGCCCAAAGAGGCAGTGATACTTCATGGGCACTATTCTGCAGGTTCCAAGTTCCTTAGTAGTCTCTCAAAATTCAGAAGCTAAAGGCTTCCAAACGCTTAGAGACACACCTAGTTCCTAAGGATCCTGGCACCTTCCCTCCCTTGTCCTTTTAAACTTGTGCTCTCAATCCCTTGACTTGGTGAACTTAATAGGGACACTGCATATGCCAAGGACCCTTGTATTCTTTGTGGAAGATAAAGCTTGGTCCCTGCCGGGTGTGGTGGCACATGCCTTTAGTCCCAGTACCCAGGAGGCTGGCAGGTGGATTTCTGTGAGTTCAAGGCCAGCTTGACACACAGTGAGCTCCAGGCCCAGCTGGGGCTACAGGGAGACCCTGTCTCAAAAGACAAAAAAAAAAAAAAAAAAGTCCTAAAATAAAAAAACCTTGGTCCCTTTCCTCCAAGGCTCACTCCCTGAACCAGCCCAAAAGAAGAGAAATATATCCTAAGCAGAAACACTTAAGTCACAGACCACAGAACTGATGTTCTTCATCTCCATCAGGTGATAGGTGAGAAAACAGTGTAGACCCTGAAGTCAACAGACCTAGGAATGTATTATAGTTTCTCCATCTATTAGCTTGGAAACTACGGGCTTCCCTCTCCTTTTCTCCTTTCCCTGGTTTCTGGGCTCAAACCTGGACCTTGTGCATAGTGTAAGCAAGCATTCTACCACTGAGCTATATCCCCAACCCTACTTCACCTTTAGTGGGACCACAATGCACAATTCTTATTACATAGGACTGCAATATATATGGTGGGTAGCCAGAAAATGGTAGCTATTTGGCAAATGATATCTGTAGCTTTAACTTTCACACTCATTTTCTCATCTGACCAATTCTCAAACATAGCTCTTGGAGGTATGCAGGGTAAGATTATCTCCATTTTGCCTAGGAAGTCATAGAAGCCCAAGAGATTATATAATTTATTCTAAGACACACACATACTGTAATTCCTGGCTTTGCCTACTCTCCCAGCTCTACCACTTTACATCTATGTGAAACAGGATAGGGCTTCTCCACTCTCTACACATCTGGTTTCTCATCTATAACAAGGGGGCTATATTACCTGGCCAGGGAGCAGCTGTAAAGATGACATGTTTCAAACACCGGCCATGTACTAACTCTGCCAAGCACAACAGGGCATACATCTTCCCAAGGAAGTAGTTTTTATTACCTACATTCAATAGGCAAGAATATTAACATACAGCATGGTTGAGCGAACTGCCCACATTACACAGCCTAGAAGTGGAGGTTGTCACTCAAGCACTAAACTGACCAACAAATATAAAGTGGCCCATACATAACATAGCCTTGAGCCTTGTCATATTCCCTTTCCTACTCTTTACCATCCTCTGAGAAAGGCAAAAGTAAAGAGCATGACAGTGGTCTTCAGGATGGAGAAGAGGTCATCTTAGGAAGTCATAGCAAAGTATCGGAAATCAGGAATATGCAGAAAATATAGGGCTAATCATGAGTCTAGAGACAGTGAGGGTGGGGAAACTGGGAAGAGAAATGAGGATAAGAAGCTGGCTTGCTTTGTACACTAGATGACAACCTCTGGCATTCATTACCCTAAAAGCCACCTGAAAGCACACATAGCTTTTAAGCCAGTTAGTTTCACAAAAAGGGAGAGGGGAAACTAGAGTATGGAAGAAGACAGATTAGGTTGTGCAAATGACTGACAATCAGGCGTGTGATATCACACAGTGAGAACACCCTTCCCAGACAAGAGGGAGGTCTGAGGGCCAGAGGGTGACTTGCCCAAGGGCATGTTGTGAGTGGTATGGAAAAGGTGATGGTCTGGCTATCCTGCCTTGGTGATGGCTGTCAGTGACCAGGCTCCCATCTAGATGAGCTGGGTTGCTTCACTTTCTCTCTCTCCCAGTGCAGGAGATTTGGGCCTGCTTCTCTTTCCCATGAGGCATTCCCTGGCTCTGCTCCTTCCAGCGTGGGGTCAGTGCACAATGGTAAACAGGTTCTCTCCACCCTTCACGGGCTGCAGCATCCTGGGCCTCTGCCCAGCTCTCTATTCTGCTCAACTCCACCCTGTTCCATGTGAGACAGAAGAAATGGCTCCTTTAATCACCAGTCTTGCTGACTCCAAAAATGAAGGAATCCCTTTTCATTTGGCCCAGTCAGCTAGGCAAGGGCAGACGGCAGCATTCCCAGGGCAGCTCTCCCTGACAACTGCAGGAAGCTGTGGAACCTTTTCTCAAAGGAGCACATCCCTTCCCCAAAACCCAACCCTGGTCAGGCATAGTGGTGCTTGAAATTTCCTGCCAGTGACTGGGAGTTTGGATCACAAACTCCCTGCAGGCACCCAGGGTCCATGCACCCTGGCTCATATATGGCTCCCTCACCTATCCACAAACTGTGGATAGAGCTTATTGATAGATTTCTCCTAAGTGGCTTGACTCACTGTTTACATAAGGTCCCTCCTTGCCCAAACTCCTTCATGACTCCCTTTTGCCTTACCTCTCCAACAAGGATGGTAGGCCCTGGCTCTCAGTACCTCCCACATTACTCCTTTCATTCCTGGTCTTACCTCTAGGTGCCCCTCCCCCTGAGTCACTTTCTTCAGCCTTCCCCCACTTCTAACTGGCTCCCACTCACCACTGTAGGCCTCATTCAGAACTGCCTCTCATCTCTACAATGCCTCTCCTTAACTGCTCCATGGACAGCACAATTAGCATATAACATTCCATACACATCTCTCTAGAGCCTTGCAACAAAGATGAATAAAATGCAGCCCCTGCCCTTATGGTGGCCAATGCTGCAGAGGAGGCAGCTGGGTGGGTAAATAACTAGCATACATACAAAAGTGCTAGCATACAGCATGCAAGGTGCTAGGACTCTGCAAGGTCCTAGGGTGAGGGTGGGATGTTTGGGGAGCTAACTTTTAAGTGGGATTTGAAGGGTTACAGGAAGTGGCTAGGCTGAAAAAGGGAAAAGGACACACCAGGCAGAAGGCCTAGTACCTGCTAACACAAGTTAATCAGAAGGGCATGGCTTGTGTGAGGAATGTGAACAGTCCAGCAGAGCAAGTCCAGTTTCCCTGCCTGACCTCTGGTCTGCTGAGGCAGCATTCCTTGAGGTTTGCTCCTGGAGAGTTCCATCAAGCTCATTCTCTGCAGTGTGTCCCAGGCTGAGAATAGTGTCTGGTACCTGGTACCTAGCTGGCAACTGATAAACATGTGGTAACCAACTCATTCGCTTTGCAACCTCAGGCCTCTGAGTTTCAGTGTCCTCAGCAAAGTCGGAATACTGATATCCACCTTGAGATCGGGTGGCACAAGCACAGTAAGAGCACTCTCTTTAGTCTAACACCAGCTCTAGACCTTGCTTGAAGGCCAACATAGGGCTGAGCACAGATCTGCTTGACTACGGCCTTTTACAACATTACAGTTCTCTTATTCAATTAACTTAACTGAACGTCTGTGATTATACTTACCAGACACTTGCTAAGCACCAGACATTGCTCAGCATTTAACTGACATCATTTCATTTAATCCTGATAACAAAGCTCATGAGATGCACTCCCCAATCAACCCTACTTGGCACATGAGAAAACTCAGGTTCTCAGCAAGGCAGTCACTGTCCAAGGTCCATAGCAAGCAGGGATGGCACTGGCAGGTGAGGCTGCTCTTCTCTGGCTCTGTCACCCAGCTCCATCATGGGATGTTATATGTTCAGCTGGGTACACACCAATCTTGCTCCCAGGAACCTAGAACTCCAAGCTACACGCGTGTGTCATTTTGCAAGTCACTTTACCTTTTTGAAATTTGGCTTCTGCCTATGTAAAATGAGGATTATGATAATGACTGCATCTCATAAAGTGAGAAGACCCGGGTAGGTGACAATCTAAGCCACCACAGAAGTTTCTCTGTGAAACTGCCATTATGATAACAATGCTGAGAGAATGGAGGGGGTCACCTAGAAACATACCAGGAAGCCCAGGACAAAGGTCTACAAGGCACACACAGGGAGGATAGTGGAGGTAATTAGGAGGCCTAGAGAACAGAGGCCCCAGGCAACCCTCTAGTTACATATTGGCCTTAAAGTGCTCAGGAGGCCCACCTCTGCCCTTACATCTGCTTTCTCTACATAGGCCAAAGAGAGGGAAGAGCAATCTTAAGAGTCAGGACTGCCTATGGGCCTTGCTGCAAATGACTCAATGAGGAATTGAGGGGGGATTCCCAACCTGCCCCGTAGGTCAGGGAGATCCTGACCTCAAGCTTGGTGGGACTGCCTTCTGCCTCACCCCCAAGACCCGGGGTGAGTGGGCGGAACATCTGAGGGAAGCTGGATCTTCACACCTACCACCTTGCTTCCTCACAATTATACTAAGTGAATATAAAGTGAATCTCCTGAATCTCACTTGAAGTGTGAAAGTCACCATGTACTATGAACACAGAGCCTTTATACTGTGTCAGATACTGTGCTGGGTACTTTTCGAACATTATCCTTCTAATACCTTCCTCTCCTAATGCCACCAATTGTCTGTTTAGGGATTTAGAGTGGTCACATGCCTAGAAAGCATCAGGAGGGGGATAGAAAGCTAAGTCTGCTGGTGTCTTCAACTTGGGCTCTTCTAGACCAAAGTTTAGGTTGCCTTGCCTTGTAAAGTCAAGACAGGGAGGGAAAAGAAAGTGACATTTGGGGCTGGAGAGATGGTTCAGCAGTTAAGAGCACTGGCTGCTCTTCCAGGGGACCCGAGTTCAATTCCCAGCACCCACATGGTGTCTAACAACCATCTGTAACTCCAGTTGCAGGAGATCCAACACCCTCTTCTGATCTCCATGGGCACTGCATGACACGGGTGCACTTACACTCATGTGGGCAATACACTCATATACATAAACTAAAAATAATTGTTTTTGGTCTTTTTTGAGACAGGGTCTCCCTGTAGCCCCAGGTGTCCTGGAACTCACTATGTAGACCAGGCTGGCCTTGAACTCACAGAGATCTGCCTGCCTCTGCCTCCTAAATGCTGGGACTACAGGCGTGCACCACCACGCCTGGCAAAATAAAAATAATTTTAAAAAAAGAAAGTAGCAGCATTTTTCTGAAAGGGGCAGACTAGGAAAGATTGTTCTGTACAGTGTCCAGGGCCCAGATGAACTGATGAGGAACAAGGGTTCCCACACATTTCCTGGGTCCCTCACGACTCAGATCTTCCCGTCTCATTATCAGGCAACAAAATGAACCTCTTGGGTTTTCCTGTTAGAAAAAGTACAGACACTTGAGGCTGAGCTGAAGTCCTACAACTGGGACAGGAAGTGGGAAGAGAGGCCACAAGGTAGCCACCAGCTCTGGCAGAATGGAAAACTGGGAAACAGAAAGCCCAGTTCCATCACTTGCTCAGATTTCTTGTCTGTAAACAAAGTAAAATAACTCTTATATTGCCAATTTCCCATTGCTCCTGTAATGATTACCGGGGACCTACAGAGATGGATAAATTTGAGCATCCTTCCATCTCATCACACCTCTACAGATGAGAACCTCTAGTTCTATGCACTAGTGGTTAGTGAGAAACTAGTGGAAAGTGAGACATTCACAGAAGAGGAACAAAGCATGCTGGCAACGCTGGTTTCTGTGGGATATGTCACAATGACCCCTTATATTGGGGTTATCTATCAAAGCATCTTTCCAAGGTCAGTCTTAGAATATTTGAGCTAAATGAGCTTTATTTTATATTCGGGAAAACTGACATTTTAAAAGACTAAACAACCTTAGGTGTGGTGGCACACAACTTTAATCCCAGCACTAAGAGGCAGAGGAAGGCGGCTCTGTGAGATTGAGGCCAGCCTGGTCTATATTGGGAGTTCCAGACCAGACAGGGTTACACATGAGATACTGACTCAAGAAAGAAAAAAAAAAAAAAAAAAAAACCAAGCTACTTTCTCAAGGTCACACAGCTAGTTAGTGGCTCAGGGACACTCAGGACTTGAACTTCTGATCCTTGCTCAGAAGTTTGCACTGTGCTCCTAATCCAGGTATCTTGCATGATCCTCACAATCCTCTGTACACAGATACACCTGTAACTACTTGTCTGATGTATGACTTCCTTGCTAGCCTAGAAGTCCTATGAGAGGAGGACTGGTCTCTATTCAGAAGCTGGCACAGGGCTGCACACATAGTAAGTGCTAGATAAAAAGCAGGGAACATTAGCCCTGTGGTTGGATGAGGAGACATACCAAAGCCATGAACCAGAGGAGTCAACTGGGAAGCTGGTACCATCACCCTCACCTTTTGCTTGGTTAAGAGTACTTTCCCCACACAGTAGCCTAAAGCCAGGTTACCAGCCAGAATCTCTGATTTCTAAGAGTTACTGGCAATGTCCCTAGGAGTTTGTCTCTCATAAGTCTCTCTTCTACCTGTCCCAGTCAACACACCAGTTCCAAGAAGAAAAAGATACTCTGTGATGCCAGGCATGGTGGCACACACCTTTAATCCCAGCACTCAGGAGGCTGAGGCAGGCGGATCTCTGTGAGTTCAAGGCCAGCCTGCTCTACATAGTGAGTTCCAGGATAGATGGGGCTACAGGGAGACCCTGTCTCAAAAAGACCAAAAAAAAAAAAAAAAGATACTCTGAGATCAAACTGGCCTTGGCTGTCACTTGCCTCCCCTTGATCAAGTTTGTTATGGTGAAAGGCCCACATTCTCCCTTCAAGCTTCCATGCCATCCTAAGGTAGGATTTCTCTTGTCTTCAGCCTCATTCCTTGTTCCTTAGAGTGGAGTCTGGCTCTCCTTGCAATAGTTCTTGCCATCTAATATGTTTACCAGGCAGAGACCACAAAGCTCAGTATTACTCACCCTACTCCCTCTCCCAACCAGGTCAGTCAACCCGATCTCCTGCTGGAGAGAGACAAAGAGCCCCTTGATGTGCCCTGGGCATTCTAGCTAAGCCATGCACCTTGGGGAACCCAGTGATGTGACAAAGCCAAATCAGCAGCAGTTCACTGCCTACTGCAGAGGAAAGAGAAGCTGGCCTTGCCATCCTTGTAGCCAGGCTCCTGGACAGGCTGTGAGAGGCCTTTCTACCTGTTGCTTCACATGGTCAGCCACATTCCAAGCCCTAATGATTTGTCAGTCTCTTCCTCCTAGCTCTAGACCCCTCCAGGTCCCACTATAGCTCTTTTGGTCTATCTCAGATTCTTGTGACAATCTCTCTTGTGATTTAGCTTTTTTGCCATCTTCCACAACTAACATCTCTGAAACAGAAGAGGACTCAGACTGGCATTCAAGGCTGTTTGGCCCAACCTCCTTTCCCAGCCTACCCTTGCTTCTAACTTCCTGCCTACCACCTCTATTTATTATTATTATTATTATTTTATTTTATTTTATTATTATTATTTTTTTAGACAGGGTCTCCCTCTAGCTCCAGCTGGCCTGGAACTCACTATGTAGACCAGGCCGGCTTCTATCTCACAGAGCTCAGCCTGTCTCTTCCTCTCAAGGGCTGGGATTAATGGTGTGTGCCACCTCTATTCTTGGCACATTATACTTCTCGAACAGCTGGCTTTGGGGTGGAACTTTGTACATAAGTCTCTTCCCATTCAATCAAATGACCTTGCTTGTCCCTCCTGAGTCCTAGGATCGAATGCCACCACTTCATAGGCTGTTGTAGGCAGAGCTGCTGCTTCCTCTTATAGACTCCAAGGGCAGCTGCACACCTCAATTAGAGACTTTATCACTCAACATTGTAAAGATTTGTTTGTGGTTCTGTCTTCCAACCAGTCTTTGAATTCCTTGAGGGCAATAAGTCAGAAATGTCTTGTTTATTTCTTGTCCCAATCACAGTGTCTGGCAGAGTAGGTATTCAAAAAAGTGTCTGGGGAATAAGTACCCTATTAGCTAAGGGCGCCTTAGTAGCTAAGTTAGTAAAATGAAGCTATGTCTGGTTCTCCCAGGCTGCTGCCTCAGCTAACTACCCTCTAACTGAGCAGAAGGAAGAGCTAATCTGTGATAGCCTTTGAAGAAACAGGGAATGGAGTAGAGTGGACGGGGGTAGGAGAAATGAAGAAAGAGAAAATGAAACAGAGAAACTGAAGTTAGCAGCTGTCCTAAAATCCTGGATATGAGGGCTTCTAAGCAGTTTTGGTTGGCCAGTGGGGGCCCAGCTAGTTTCTCCCTTCTAGGAGAAAGAAAACAAGAAGTGAGAAAACTGGTCTCACTGCCCCAAGATTAGTCAGGTGGTAAACTTGGAGCACTCTTAGCATAGGTCTTTGGAGCTCATGTTCAGAATGTGGGGAATGTGAGGTTCACCTGGATTAGGATTCACTCTTACCCACAGGGCTGAGCCTCAATCACTATGGCTAGAGATGGGAAGTAAAAATGAGGACAAGCTCACTTCACTAACTAGTCTGAGAGTGTTCTCTGAGTACTCTGTAATAGGTTCTTTTCAAACATAAGTTTATTTTAACCTCACAGTAACCACATAAAGTCAGTATTAGCATAACCTTTGCATGTATGAGACTCAGAAATGAGGCAACATGTCTTAAGATCACACAGATAGCCAGACTCCAGAGCTTGTATAAGGAGGGGACCAGGGCTGGAGAGGTGGCTCAGTGGTTAAGAGCACTGACTGTTCTTGCAGAGGACCTGGGTTCGATTCCCAGCACCCACATGGCAGCTATGAACTGTCCTTAACTTCAGTTCCAGGGGAATCCAAAGCCTTCTTCTGACCTCTGCAGCACTGCACGACACAGTATACTCACACACACGCAGGCAATACACTCATACACATAAAATAAAAATAATAAATAAAAAAAATAAGGAGGGGACATAGGACTATTTTCTTTCTCCCACCCTAATATGTAAACAGATTGGGTGACTGGACCTGAGCCAGATGTTGTCACCCCCCCCAACCCACCCACCCCATTCTTTTTCAGAACAGATGCTTGGAGGACAAAACATCAAACAGTCCCCACCACTTTATCTCTTTCCCACAGCTTAGGGTTTCCAGCACGTGGACACACAGGCACCTTCCCAGAGCAGCAGCTGGTGAGTTGCCCTCTCCTTTACCAAGTCAGGTCTTGTTTGAGGCTCTAGAACACCCACAGAGCCACCAAATTGGATTTTCCTTTGAGGATGAAAGAAGAGAATGAAGAGGAAAAAAAAGTGGGGGGGCTGTGGTCTAGAGTCACAGACCCAGGCCCCATATGTGAAGCTGCCTTCTTCCAAATGGGCCACCCAAGGACCACTCATTGCCAGCTCCATGCTTTCCTGGGACCTGTACTAGCTCAAGAAAAGTGGATAATCTGAGTTTACAAACTAGAGAAGGCAGTAGTGGCAGGAGAGCAAAGAGGCAGGCTCTGGCTTGCTAGGAGGGCCCTGGCCCCACCTCAACAAAAACTGGCACAGACCAATCTATAAAGATGCCAATTAACCCAGTTCTATGACTTCCAAAGTTGCTGGTTTGTCATAATTAGAAGTACAGGGAACAGGAGAATTAAAGAAGGCACACTGCTGTTCCAGATGTTTCTCCCTGAGCCCAGCTCAGATCCCTTATTCCTCTAATAGGAAGGAAGCCAATGCCCACAGGATCCCAGAGAGCATAACTCTACCTCATCTGGCCTGCAGACAGAGCAGATTGAAGCTGGGTAGGAAGCTCTAGCCTCAGGCCAGTGCTGGTAATCTCAAGGAAAAAGGAGAGGAAGGTCAGGGACTCAGGCTATCTCCCTAGAGCCAGGAGACCTGGGATTTAACTTGTATTCCTTTCCCTTCCTGACCTACTCCTTTAGGCTACAGAAGGGCCATCACACAGGTTGCTCTTCTACCCCCAAGAGATATGGAAGGGTAACATCATTCCTCCCTGCATTTCCCTGCTCAGAACACCTGGTCTTCCCAGAGTTTCAATGCTCAGCTCAGTCTCAGGTCAAGCCAAAACTAATTCTGCCAGAGACTCTCTCTGTGCCTAGTCTACCCACAGGGTCATATATGGGCTAGCAGCTTTCTTGCCTCTGGCTACTACTCAAGAGCAGGCAGGAAAACTTCAGTTTCACTAAAGGGTCCCTGCAGAGTAGTATAAAGACAAAATGAAGAAGTGGAGAGGTACAGGATTAGAAATTGGGGGCTCTTGAGTTTAAACCCCAGCTTTGAGCTTGGCATGGCAGCATTTAGGAGGCAGAGGCAGGCAGGCCTTGCTGAGATAGAGGCCAGCCTGGTCTATAAAGTGAGTTCTATGCCAATTGGGGCTACAGGGAGACCCTGTATGAAAAAACAAAACAAAAAGAAGCTTTGTTCCTCATAGGCTGAAGGATGGCTAATCATTTGCCTCATACTTATCCATATGATGACAGCCAGCTCTAAGGTCACTTATAGTTTTCTAACTTGGAATGTCTATCAGTAAATCATTAAATTAATAAGTTTTGAACATTTACCCCCACTGTAGGCCCCAGGAGAAAAAAAGTGAATAAGCCTGGTCTCATTCCTAAGCTGAGCAGACTAATGAACTTATGACAACACACTTAGCCTTCCTCACCATTCCTGTTAGCCTCCTACACTGCTGAGGGAGTAAAAAGCACTAAGCTAAGCAAGAGAAGGTGAAGGCAGGTAGATTCCTGCAACTTATCTTCAGTGTTACCTGTCTGACACCTGATTTCCTGCTGAGGCCAAAGGAATACATGGATGGTGAAGCTAGTCCTGACCAGGGATTCTGAAACCCTAGATCTAAGGCCTGGTTCTGCTGCTAATATTCTATGTGATCTTAAGCAAGTTATTCACCCCTCTGGCCTGTTTCGTCTTCTATACAAGTAAGGGCTAGCTAGTTCTGGTCAATCTCTCAAGATCCCTTCCACTCAGCCTATGATTTTATGATATACTTAGACCAGGTACCTAATGGACACCTGAATAAAGAAGCCTCTGACTTCTTTCCCATTCCCCCTGTCCTTGGCAACTACTAAAACTGATTTTTCTTGAGACAACCTTTGGCCAAAGGGTAGCTGAAATGAACCTTTAACCTTGAACCAGAGCCCCCACCACCTCCACTGCAGTCGGCTATGCTAATGTTTCACTTCTCTGAAACAGCACATGGACTCCTACCCCTGAACCACGAGACTGGGTTCAGGGCGGTCACCCTGAAACTTCCCACAACTTCCCCTCTTATGGCCTTGGGCAGGGACTTACTCCTGGCTTTTCTAGAACCACAACATAAACTAAACAAGGAAGATCCAAGCTTTCTGATACCAGAGATTTTACTAACTGACAGGCTCAAGAAAGTGAAGCAGAAAAGACACCCACTTCAGCCTTGGCCTTACACACACCAGAGGTATAGTGGGCACTGCGGAGCCACATCTCAGGTTTGCAGCTGGGGTGTAGGGAAGACAGATGTCTGGCTGCCTGGTTGGGTACTGCAGCCAAAGGGAGGTGCTCCCACTAGGGCGTCTCTCTGCCCACAAATACCAGCAGTACGCCCTCATTTTTCCCTCTTCATTTCTCAGACCCTTTGAAGGAAAAAGAAAACATTTCCTGTGCCAGGCACTATGCTAGGCGCTTTCATATATATATATCTGATTCTCATTTAGTACTCTCAGTAGCATTGGATATGGGTGTTATTGTTACCCTTTACAGTGAGTAAACAGGCTCAGAGATTGAAGATCTGCCCAAGGTCACAGAGCCAGCAAGTATGATCCCTAAGCCTGGCCTTTCTTGGTATACCACATTGCCCTGCACGCTGGTTAAATGCCTGATAAGCATGGAAGAATTCTCATGCCTTAGAGTTCACCAGCAAATCTGAGTTATTTCCAAGACCCCCCACACAAAACTCAGAACTCTTTCCCACCCCCTCAAGACCCCACCCCTCCCTGGCCCTGGATCCCTTGATGACTATATCCTAGTTGAAACACACCCTAAATCCTCTCTGGGTTTTCACAAGCTCATCCCAGGGAAACTAGGGCGAAGCATTAAGTCAGGATGAGGGGTGAGAATGAGGGGTACTTGGAGTTCTGGACTGGACTAGGCTGTGAGCAAGTGGGGAGGGACTGGAAGAGACAGATCCAGTGGGTTGGCGGGGGTGAACTCCTAGGATAGGGGCCTAATTTGTAGATTTCTCCTAAGGAGGTTCGGAAGGCCTAGTAAATAAGAGGCTTTGATGTAGGGGAGAGATGATATTCCAGAAGTGACCTTTATATGGGGCAGCTTTATGGGGTAGGTTCTTAGATAGTCAAGTACTTGGTTAAGGCATAAGAATAGCTGAAGGCACCAAGTACAGTCACAATCAGTCAAGAGAAGGAGAGGGAAGATACATTCTGGATCAGGGTCAAGGCTGGAGTAGGATCCCCCTGATGTCTTTAAGAGGTTGTCTGTTAACTGGGAGGCACACAGTGGGAGGGGGGCTTGTCAATTCTGTGCATGGCACTAGTCTCATACAACAAGATAGCTGGCATGCAAGTGAGATCGAGAGGTCATCTTCCCTAAAGGACCACCAGACTGCACTCACAATCTCTAAGAGGACTAGGTCCCAAGGCTTCTGTGGAGCAGAAGACTACAGCCCAGCCTGCCCATCTCCAAGGGAAAGTGCTGCTCTAGCTGCCCACCCTTCTCCACTGGCTAGGTGGTGCCTGGGTGCTCAAGAGTGGGGTATATGGGCATGCTACATGAGTGGGGCCCCTGCTGTCTCCCTCTTACTTCCATCCTAAATCTGAATTTGGAAAGGAGTGTACCCATAGCACCCTGGAAGTCTGCTGGCTGGCTCCTGTGACCCATGAAATTGACAGTGAGTCCTGGAGGTGAGGCACTGTCACCCTATAGCTACAGGGAAGGGGGAGTGTCTGCTCACCTGTTGCCTGTGACAATAGAGAAAGCTACATTTTGGCAGAAGGGGTTGGGGGTGGGACACTCTCTGACCCTTCCATGATGGGAAGCGACCTTCAATGTCAAGATGGGACTGTCTGGGAAGAACCTGGCCAGTGTCAGTGCCTCTGAAGTCAGTGTGCCTTGGTGTAAGGGTTAGTGTGACCTGGAGTGGGGCAGGCAGAGCAGAGGGTCCTTCTGAAGTCTACCTAGGGTTTCCTAGTGTGGTGTTCTAAGGTGACAAGACAAGGACTCTGTGGGGGACGTGGGGGACGGAAGGGATGGAGAACTGCTTGGGGGGTGGCCATCTGTGAGCATGGGGGGGAGGACAAAGTCAATCAATCAGCCCTAAGGCCAGGGTGTCAGGTTTGGGGGTGATGCTAGCTGCCCCCCTCTCCTGAAGGGGGCGGATCAGTCTGGGGGGGCGGGCATGGGGACAGAGAAAGGGGAGGCCTGTCTGTCAATAGGTAGGAAGTAGGATGCTGCCTGGGGCGGGTCTGCGGGGATGGGACAGTGGGGAGAAGGTCGAGCGGCCCTGGTGGGGAGGCAGACACGTCGGTCGGTGGAGGGCGGCTCTGCCCGCCCACGCCCATGCCCGCGCAGGTCTCGCGCCAGGCCCTGACCCCTGGCCTAGACCCCAGCGCTACTCACGCGCCCTCGGCGCCTTGCGAACCCACGATGAAGCCGAACTTGTCGATGCGGCGCTCGGCAAAGCCGTTGGCCTCCGAGTCGGAGCCGAGAGAGCTGAGCTCGTCGGTGGTCGCGGTGTCGGGGCCTTGCGCCAAGCTCTCTCGGGTCCCCGACAAGCTCCCTCCAGCTGCGGGCGCTCGCGGCCCATTCTCTCTGCTGCTCTTCGCCATCCCGGCCGCGCCCGCCACCAGAGCCCCAGCGGCCACCTCAGCCGCCTCAGCCGCCTGGCCTCCACAGACGCTACCGACGCCCCGCCCACACGCCACGTCCATTGGCTGCCGCAGGTCTGGGGCGGGACGCCAGGGCTCCCCGGGGAGCTCTCCCCTGCACGCCCAATGAGCACCAAGGACCTCGGATTCCGCCCACCTCCTCCGGCCTGGCGCCAACAGGATCGCCGTGAGGGGGCGGGGCAACCGCCGCCCGGGACCCTCCTTCCCTGGCTGCCAATCACGAAAACACCTGGACTAGCTCTTCTGGCCCTTCCGGGTTGGCGGGTGCCAGGCCTGTCACCTACCGCGCTGGCAGGCTGATGGGCCGGGCTCCCCCGAGCTGCTGCAGGGTCTGCTGGCAGGGGCCTACCCCTTGCGGAGCCCGGGGGTCGTAGGTCGTGGCTTAGCCCGTTCAGTTTTGCAGAACTGTGAGAAGACCCAGATGGGTTCAGGGATTCTGCTAGGGCTTGCGCCCTTTGAGTTAGCCCCCGGAAGTCCCAGGACGCACTCCACTAAACTCTGTTTTTCTCTTGTAATCCCCTCCTCTAACTTTTTTTTGGTGGGAGAAAGGGTTGTTTTGTATCGCTTTGTTTTTTGAGATAAGGTCTCCAAAGTGGGTGACCTTGAGCTCACTATAGTAGCTCAGGCCCACCCCAGTCTCCCAAGTGCTTAAATTCCAGTCATGGGCCACAATGCCTGGATCTCTAATAGTTTTAGTGAGATACTATTAACACACTATAAATTTATCTGTTTAAAGTGCATACTTTGAGCCTCATCACAACACACATTTATTTTTACTATTTTATTATTTTAATTTTATGTGTAGAAGTGTATTGCCTGCATGCACTCAGTGAGTGCACCGGTGTCGTGCAATGCCTTGCAGGTCAGAAGAGGGCATCGGATTCCCCTGGAACTGGAGTTAAGGACCGTTTGTAGCCGCTATGTGGGAGCTGGGAATCGAACCCAGGTCCTCTGTGAGAGCAGTCAATGCTCTTAACTGCTGAGCCATCTCTCCAGCCCCCGACAACACACATTTTATAATAAAAATTTAAAATTATTAGCTGGGCGTGGTGGCACATGCCTTTAATCCCAGCACTTGGGAGGCAGAGGCAGGTGGATCTCTGTGAGTTCAAGACCAGCCTGGTCTACATAGTGAGTACCAGGTCAGCCGGGACTACAGGGAGACCCTGTCTCAAAAAGACCAAAAAAATTTAACATTAGCACAGTAGTAGTAGATTATGAGTTTAAGGCTAGACTAGGCTACAATGAAAGACCCTATCTCAAATAATAGTACAATTCCATATGAATAGTACAATTCAAACAAATACATAGTACAATGTTTAGCATATTTACAGAGTTGTACAAACACCATAATTAAGTTTTAGAACTTTTTGGCTTGCAACTTGCTATGTAGACCAGACTGGTCTTGATCTCAGAAGATTAACCTGCCTCTGCCTCCTGAGTGTTGAGATTAAAAGCCGCCATGCCTCAGTCCTTTTTCCCTTTTTTCCTGGTTCAATTTTAGAACATTTTCATTACCTTTCTGTTCATTAACAGTCCTTATCCTTCGTCTCCCAGGCTTGGGCAATCACTAACCTACTTTCTGCCTATAGATTTGCTTTTTCTGGACATTTCATTATAAGTGGAATCATAACTGTAATTTTGTGTGAATAGTTTTTTTTTTTTTGTATTTTTGAGACACCTGGAGCTTGCTATGTAGACCAGGCTGGCCTTGAACTCACTGAGATCCATATGCCTCTGCCTCCCGAGTGCTGGGACTAAAGGCATGTGCCACTATGCCCACTAAAGGCTGTGAATAGCTTTTTAAAAAATTTGGCCTTTAAAAAAAGATATGGTCTTGTTATGTGACCTAGGCTAGCCATAAACTTTAAAGATGCACCCATATTCTAGCACTTCTAGTGCTTCCATTCTTTTTGAATTATATCCCATTGTGTGGATATACCACATTTGTTTATTAACCAGTGAAGGTCATTTGGATGCTTTTCTTTTTTCCCCCCTT